>NW_024536304.1:0-9240 GCF_016097555.1 Gigantopelta aegis | reverse complement strand
ATGTACTTCTAGGGAAACTTGTAGAAATAAAGATAATCGTCGGTTCCTTATTATTTAGCTTAAGAGTTCTATCGCCGTGGTTGGTGGTTGGACTTACAGTAGACAGATACGTATGCGTCTGGTTTCCATTAACGCGAGAAAGACTTTGTACCCGGATGAAAGCTACTATTGTCTGCTCCACTGTGTTTGGTATGTCTGTTGTGTTAATTATGCCCTTTCCTTTTCACTCACAACTGATAAGAGGTCAATATTTTCCGTCAAAAGAAATTATGAATTATTTTATTTTTATTCGATCATTTTCTTCCATTATGCCATGCTTGGTTATTCTGGCGCTAAATATATTTATAATTATTCAAATTCAACGAAGCCGCAACTTTCGAAAAACCTTTATAAGGTCAATTACTAATCCAGCAAGTCGTCAACAGGACAGTTCAACGCGCCCTCTGGTGTTAGTGTCTCTGCTGCCTTTGTCACGATGATACCAGTATCATTGGCAGATGCCGTTATTGTTTCAATAAGACTATCAGACATAGATTCCGAAGACCTGGCAGTATACGGTATTATTTGGTTAATATGTTTCTTAATATATACTCTTCAAAAAAAGAAACGCAAAACCATATTGTCGTAACATTTGGAGAATTGATTTAATTATTGAATGGTGAGTCCGATAATTACCAAATGTTGCAGGATTGTTCACAATTCACTCTAGTCCATTGTGAGTAAGTGATAGGACACACCACCAAGGTCAAGGTCATCTGGAGTCAATACCGGGTGTGGCCTCCGCGTGTGTTGACAACTGCCTGGCACCGCCTGCCCATTGAAGCAACCAGAGTACGGATGACGTCCCGGGAGATGGTGGCCCACTCGGCCTGCAAGGCTGCTGCCAGCTCGGGCAGGGTCTGGGGCTGTGGTTGTCGCTGTCGGAGGCGTCGGTCCAACTCGTCCCATAGATGCTCAATTGGGTTCAAATCCGGTGATATCGATGGCCAAGGAAGGACATTTAATGTTGTTGTTCTGTAGGAAAGCCGTTGTGAGACGTGCTGTGTGAGGCCTGGCGTTGTCATGTTGGAACACTGCGTTGGCGTTGGCCATAACTGGAACGATGTGTGGCCGGAGGATCTGGTCAATGTAGCCCTGTGCATTCAGGTTGCCCTGCACGTGGACCAGGTCAGTTCTTGCCAGTGTGTGAGATGGCTGCCCACACCATGACACTACCCCGCCGAATCTGTCCACTTCCTGCACGCAGTTTGCCGCATAACGTTCACCACGACGCCTATACACGCGACATCTTCCATCATGACGTCGGAGTAGAAATCGGGACTCGTCACTGAACCACACCTGTCTCCATCGCAGTTGAGGCCATTGTCGATGAATCTGGCACCACTGCAGTCGGAGTCGACGGTGTTGTGGTGTTAAGATGACACCTCGAACTGGACGTCTGGCACGAATTCCTACCTCACGTAGGCGGTTCCGTACGGTCTGGTCGGATATCCTGCGCAAACCTGGTATTGCTGCGGCTGTGGAGGTGGCAGTAGTCAATCGTTCCCGAAGGTGGCGTACCCGGATGTAGCGGTCCTGCCCGGGGGTAGTGTCCCATGGTCGACCGGATCTAGGGAGGTCACGTGTTGATCCATGTTGCTGGTAACGGTCCCACAGTCTGGAGATGGTGCTTGGGGACACATGGAATGCCCTGGCAACGGCCGTTTTGGATTCGCCTGCGTCTAGTCGGCCGATGGCATTGTTTCTCTACGGTTCACTGAGACGTGGCATGTCCTGGATTGTCAACTGTCGGCCAGATACAGAGGCAGGCAAGCGAACACCCTGCACTTTTATACTGTCGGTGTTCATGTTGCACGTGCAGACACGCACAAATGTGTTTGGGACATGCAATTAACTTTTACATCATCCTGATTGGAAGTTCGTCAAACTATCGGCAGATCATTCGAAAGCGACTGAGTTGCGTTACTTTGACACGGAATCAAGGAAATCGACTGAATCAAGCTATGACCACACACATTCCTTCTACCAGTCGTGATTCTGGTACTACTTGGTTATCACTGGTGTCTATGCCATCTGGTGACATGAATTGAGGAATGGCTGCCAGCAGATCTGGCGTCATGAGTAACAAGTTGATCATTTTCCGTAGTTGTCTGCTACAAGGGTGTAAGTGTAGTTGTGTAGTTAATGTGAGTTTGGCATTGTCAGCTGATTCTACTGGTAAGAGTTCAGTATCCTTAGCTAGCTCATCCGATATCATAAATTAAGTATTGTCAGCTAATCAGCTATTATCAGGAGTTCGGTACTGTTCGCTAATCCCTCATACATCGTGAGTACAGCATGTAAAGCTAATCCATTCTGTATCTGCAGTTCAATGACAACTAGTTCATCTAGTTCCAAGTATTTTCAGTTAGTCTGTTAGATTTTATGAGTGCAATATTATCGGCTAGTCCATCTGGTATCGTGAGTTCAGTATTGTCAGCTAGTCCATCTGGTATCACATGTTAAAGGAAACATGCCACGAGACCATATTAAAGCTCATTTTAAAAGCAAAATGATATAAAAATAATATACAAATAAGTTCATAAAAATAAAATACGTGTAATTGTCTTAAAACGTAGAACTTACATCAATCAGTATCAAAATACGGTTTATGCATATTTATCGGTGAGCTTTCGGAAAACCCCAGAAGTGACGTCAGTCACGCTGTACTCTTCCATTGTTTTTAACTGTTTACATATGGAGTAAGGAGCTTACGATCTTTTCAGAGCCCAACAATGTCGTACTGCGCGGCCTTTGGGTGTAACAATAAACAGTTTAATGGATCGGGAGTATCTTTTTTCGGTTTTCCAAAGAATTGTATCCGAAGAAAGGCGTGGGTATTTTATTTCAAAAGAAAAGATTGGACACCAAGCGGTCAACCTATTTACAGCCCGGAGCCTGAATGTAACCCAGAGACAAAAACAGAACCCGGATGTTAATGCCGATATGTATACTGTTGATATTTAGCACAACGATACACCTCGGTATGATGTATTTAAATATGTTAAAAAAAAAAATTAATGTAGGAAAATATATATTGAAATTTTGTTTCGCATTTTTCACGTTCGGGCTGTACACAACTAAATCTGTATTCAACGTCCGAAGAAGGAAACGCCAAGTCATTAAATATGGCATATACAAACATGGGATTTGGCACGAGGAAACATCTCAGTACGATGTATTTAAACATTTTTTTTTTTAAAGTGTAAAAAACAAAAATAATTTTTAATAACGTTTTTCATCTTCGGGCAGAGTACGTCACGAAAACGTTCCTCGCCGAACGAAAATAACCCGAATACCAAAACAGAACCCGTATGTTAATGCCGAGGTGTACATTGTTCACATCTGGCACAAACATACACCTAAGCATTATGTATTTAAATATGTAAAAAACAACACAAAAACCCCCCAGTATTACTGTTATAAGTAAATACGTGTCTTTCTTCATTTACCAACGGCTCAAATTGATACTGGAAAACGTTTTGCGAACGAACACTCATTTTTTTTTTTTTTTTTTTTTTTTTTTTTTTTTGGGGGGGGGGGGGTAAGCTCTGCAAGTCTTAGATTCTGTGTGAGTGGTACCGACTAATGCTTAAGTGTAAGGCTTTCAGATCAAGCGACGCGTGACTGACGTCACGGACCACGTGATCGACCTGCTCATTAAAGATCGGCTATTTCCGCTAAGTGTTCGTGTCTGGGTTTTTGACGGAGCAATTTTAAGTAATTATTATAATTTTTAAAAATTATTATTAGTATTTTTTATGTGATTCAATTTATAATTTATTTTACATGGATGGTGCCAAATATAGGCCACGTGGCATGTTTCCTTTAAGTAATGTCGGCTAGTCCGTCTGGTACCAAGAGTTCAGTATTGTCAGCTAGTCCATCTGGTATCACGAGTTCAGTATTGGCAGCTAGTACATATAGTATCACAAGTTAAGCATTATTAGTTAGTCCATCTGGTATCACGGTTTCAATATTGTGCATGAGCGAGTTTGTGTGTATGTGTGTGTGTGTGTGTGAGAGAGAGAGAGAGAGAGAGAGAGAGAGAGAGAGAGAGAGAGAGAGAGAGAGAGAGAGAGAGAGAGAGAGAGAGAGCGTTTGTGCGAGCGTGCGTGTGTGTGTACATGAATGTGTGTGCATATGTGCATCTTTGTTATTGTTATTCTGCCTATTCTTTATATGATTTACGTATCTGCCGCAATTTGGGCTTGCCCATATCTGTCTCTTTGTGTATGCAGCTGTGTCAGCCCTTATCTGCTTGATTGTTCTCTCTTTGTATATTGGTATTGTGGCCAGCACACACTAACATGTGGTTTTGTGACAGAGCTTACTAATGGTTAAAAAATGTTTTGTTCCGGAAATAAATGTTAGGTTCATATGTGTTTAAACTGCTGTTGTGTTCTAATGTTTTGACAGTGAAGAACCGTGATGTAAAGAGGTGTAGAGACTTAGTCATGAGTATATTGTTTGAGTGGAATGAATGCAATGGTTCCCGGAATAAGGGGTGAGGGCACAAAACATACTCGGGGCGGGACGTAGCCCAGAGGTAACGCGTTCGCTTGATGCACGGTCGATCTAGGATAGATCCCCAACGGTGGACCCGTTGGGCTATTTCTCGTTCCAGTCAATGGTCCACAACTGGTGTAAAAAAGGCTGTGGTATGTACTATCCTGTATGTGGGATGGTGCATATAAAATACCCCTTGCTGCTAATCGAAAAGAGTAGCCCACGAAGTGGCGACAGCTGGTTTCCTCTTTTAATATATGTGTGGTCCTTAACCATATGGCCGACGCCATATAACCGTAAATAAAATGTTTTGGTTGCGTCGTTAAATAAAACATTTCCTTCCTTCCTTCCAAAATATATTGCAGAATAGTAATGTAAAACTATACGGTTGTTTTTACAAACTGGTATACGACATTAATGATCCGTTGTAGACCATTTTGTTTCTACTAACATATTAACTGTCTTCATAAGCGATTTTGGGGGTGTCGTTAAACATCTATTAAGAATTGTGGAATCAATTCATGAATTTATAATTGCTTCAAACCGTTTTGATTTCAATTAATGAACTAAGTAATACTTTATAATTATTGTCACCTGCTGGTCTATAATAGCTGGGTGTCCATACTACTACTTGATTGTACTAGTATATTGCATGAATCTTCCAGAGGTAGTGTGTGGACATCAAACATATGGAAGGCCAAGCCCAACATTTGTTATAAGTGCGTGTAGGTAACAATACTCAAATATATCACTGTTTCCAAACAATGTTTGTTATATAAGTATTAGGTAATAGTAATGTAGAATATTTGACCATGTATTATCTTGTCTAAAATGTATGATTTATATTTTATATTTTGGATCTCACTCTTAAAGGCATATGGGGGATTATAACGTGACTATAGAAATAACAAACCTTTTTTTCCCCATCTCAGTAGTAATCAAGATAATTGTTATTTATAATGCTTGGTAGACCTGGGGTTACGAACATATGTGTTAACTTGTCCCAGGGCATATGCCTTTAAGATTTGAAATCATTGAATTTATTATTGGTCTGTCATCTTGTGTAAACATGAATTACATTTTCAAATTGTAGGGAGGGGCCTTGATAAAGGCATTTTGCCTGTTGGCCAATCCCCAACCAACATTATAATTGGGAATAAATATTGTTTAAACCATTCTATTGTGGTTTAAAAACTGAACATACGCACACACACAATCACACACGCGCAGACACACTCGCGAACACACACACACACACACACAGGCATACACACGCGCGAACACACACTCACACACATACACATGAACACATGCATATATACACAGAAACACGCATACAATCCCACGCGCACATACACACACACACACACACACACACACACACACACACACACACACACACACACACAAACGCATGCGTGCTCGAACACACTATTATTATTATTGTTAAGTGGTTTAATGTGTCAATGTACGACTATGGTTTCGGACACGCCTGTATATATATATATACTTGTAAAATACATTATTCAATGGAACTGTTGTTAGCGAACTGTTAAATAATCAATAATTGAATTGTGTAGCAATATATACATTTATTATATACATAGCAATGAAATATATAGATCTATGGAAACCATAAAAATCATATCCGGTGATAAGTCATATTTTCACTGTATTTTAGCTACAGTGAAAATATAGAAATCGTATTTACTTTTTTGTAAAAGTGCATGATTAACTTGTCTCCCTTTGTCTCGTTTCTTTGTATTTAAATTTGATGATTATCAATGCATCTGATCGTATTTGAAAACTAAAACAATGTAATTTAAACAACCGTACCTATAAACAAGGGATACGAAGTGCAATTACGATCAAATATCTAAAACTAATTCAATACGAAGCTAAATAATGATGACACAATGTAGTGTCATTGAGTGTAAGCGTAAGAATGTAACGGCGTTCGATTCGTTTTCTTTTTGTGGGAGTTTTGGGAGGATCGCTTTGTCAGGTATGTTTGCACAGCAGTATTATTAAATAAATGTTAACAAAGACCATTTGTATTTGTATTTAAATTTCTTTTTAAAAGTCTATAGTCAAGTAAATTTTCTGGAAAAGTTCCATATGAAAAAATAGTCGTTACGTGTTTTTAATAGGATAAGCGAAACATATTACCAAAAAGCGAAAGATATTGTCAAAAAATTAGGAAAGATGTATATATAAAATAGACCATTTCATTGTGTTTTTCCGAATATGATTTTTATGTCAACTCGTGATGTGTGATGCGTGAAAACCATATTTTCACGAATTGCTAGTTGACATAAAAATCGTATTCGAAAAAAAACATGAAATAGCCTCTATATATAAAACTGGTGGGATTTAGTGACGTCACGTAATCCTACGACGTTTTATGACACGCAGAGGAATGCGGAAATAAACAGCTGAAACATTACCAAGACAAAAATCAAATCCGAGACATTATAACCAGTAAGAGTGTTAAAATCATATTAATCGCAAAATAAAACACAAAATGTGATAAATCTGAGCATACATTTATACTGAACAGTTACCGATTACCTACAAATGTATTTTTTAATTTATAACATAAAATCTTGTGAGTGCCGATTCCAACTGCATTTTGATGTATCATGTATGTTTCTAAATCTGCGAAATATTCCATACACAATTTGATGATTACTGGCCTTGTTTTTGTCGTATTTGCGGAATTAAATTAAGATGTTATCTTTTTATTGAAGGACAGCAAAGCGTTTTGTCACCAGTTTGTGCTTCTTTACATTAGAATTAGCAGTTGACGGTGCATTACGTTACTTACTCATTAAATGGATAGAATTTTGTCTCATCTTTATTTTCATTGGTCAGGGCAATATCACTTTTGATGGACCGGTGGAACCGTCTCAGAGCAATATCACTATCTACAGAAGGTCATGTGACTGTTTTTTGACCAATAAGAATACAGATATATTATTAATTATGTAAATAAATAAATAAATAAATATATATATATATATATATATATATATATATATATATATATATATATGGGGTAAAGCGCTCGCTTGGTGCACGGTCTGTTTGGTATTGTTTTTCGTTGGTGGGTACATTGGGCTATTTCTCGTTTCAGTCAGTGGTATCCTGCCTGTGGAATGGTCCATATAAAAGATCCCTTTGCACTATGGACAAATGTAGCGAGTGTTCTCGCTAAGACTATAGTTAAAACTTACCAAATGTTTGACATCCAAGAACCGATGATTTATAAATCAATGAGCTCTAGTGGTGTCTTTAAAGAAAACAAACTTTTCATTTTTATTTCGACTATAAAGTTTCTGGAAATCTGCTTCGATTGAAGGTGTTTGTATTTTTAGCGTTCTTATCCAAACGCTTCACTAACGGCATGGCACGCAATGACTAAAGAAAATACGTCTTTGTGTTAGACGCTTAAAGCGTGTTTGTTTTGTTTAACGACATCACTAGAGCACACTGATTTATTAATCATCGGGTATTGGATGTCAAGCATATGGCCATTTTGGCAAAGTCATAGAGAGGAAACCCGCTACATTTGTTTCCATTAATAGCAAGGGATATGCACAACCCCGCAGGCAGAAAAGCACATACCACGGCCTTTGATATACCAGTCGTAGTGCACTGTCAATAAGGACATATAGCTAAATGGGCCCACAGACGGGGATCGATCCTAGACCGAATGCGCATCGGTCATGAACTTTACCGCTGGGCTACGTCCCTCTCTGACCAACAAAATGCAGGACAGTTCACAACACAAAACGTTTAAAGCGATGCTGTACATCTGTCATTTGATGGTCACCTGGTTGTACAGCTGAGGAACGAATGTGCATTAAAACGTCAAATGGTGATGTAATATAATATAGCGGATTCGTCACGAGTGTTTTTCAGCATGAAAAACATCAACCGAGTCTACGTTAATACCAATTAACTAGACGAGCTTGATATTTTGCATATTAAAAAACACGAGTAGCGAATTCTATTTATCCTATAACACTTCAAAAATAACATTGTAATTCGATGTTGAGTAAACCACAGTACTAAAGACTAAAGTCGACTACATCAGTAATATGACATCATCACGATTAGCACACATTAGTTTGACTTCACGCCTTTTAACTAAATGTTATGTAAACGTTACGCTCAGGTATACACGTTTTGTTGGCTTTTAAACAAATGGCCCATTAACAGCAACACGTTATTACCTAGAGACATTCCAAATTTACATATACCTTTAAATTCGCATACCATTATTAACCGGGTTAATACACTACATTATCACATGAGTTTATGACATGGATATCATGGGTAAGTTATAGGATAAAGGCAATTAATAGTAACCGAGTTAATACACTACATTATCACATGGGTTTATGACATGGATATCATGGGTAAGTTATAGGATAAAGGCAATTAATAGTAAACAAATCGGGCGCTATACAACTATACAATTAAATTTCAGTAACATTCAATATAATTTAACGTCATCACATTGTGCCAGCCGTAGCAACGCGAGTTTCTTCGTTTCTAATGAAAGCAAAAGTAACGTTGTCTGATGACGTCACTATAAATTGGTACTTCGTCTTACTGAACATTATTGTTTAAGAATAAAAATAATTCATAATAAAATATGCACTTTTTGTATATTTATTAGTAAGT
>NW_024536303.1:0-7376 GCF_016097555.1 Gigantopelta aegis | reverse complement strand
CAAAACTGTGTGTCATTATGACTGTACATTCGATTTTTGGGATAGGTACAGTAATTTCATGTTTACATTATGGTCTCACTACACAGATGTCATTATCTGCCATTGAAACCCTGTTATAACTGCCAAGCCCCATGTTAATGACTTGCCCAACTTCAAGCGACGAAGATACTGATTTGCCCATAGAAGGGGTTCCTCGTTGGCACTAACAACATACACCATTGCAAACATACATTATATAAGCATTTATTTCACTCCAAAATTGAGAACATTTCCGTCTCAGTTTTTTGCTATATGACCGCATCTGGCTGTAGTACCGGTCCGAATAGGTGGTTCATTAACCGATTCACTCCGGCTGTCACTTGCGCTATATACCCATGTCCCAAAAGGTCGATGCACAATATTACAAAATAACATGGGCAAAATACAGCCAGAAGGCTTACCATTAAACATACATATTGTTTTAATTCTTCACCATTTGCTAGAAGTGAATATGTGACCCATAACATGTGTCCCAATTAGGAACTATAGTGGACCGTGATGAATGAACTGTCACCCGGAAGTGATCTGTGTAGTGAGACCTTAAAGTCTAGTGACCGATTTTGTCAAACTTGGTTTGAAGTCAGTTTGATAATTTGGGTCATTTACACCATGAAAAGCTATACTAGAGCCATGTAACTTATGAACTCTAACCAATACACCAAAAGATAGATGCACCATACCATGCAATAAAACTTCATATCACATTGTTACTCCTTGGTCATCCACACAATAGATGGTCATCAAACAAGCAGCCACTATATCGTAATGTATGACCTTGTTGGTAGTTCTGATATGGGGAACATACCAAGAAGCTAATTATCTAGTTAGTTCATTAAAAATATTAGTTTCCATCAATTGTTGCTATGGGCAACAATTGTTTCATAATGAAGTGTTGAAATCCTGTGTTTTTCTGTATATTTCAGCATGAAGATCCACATATTATTAATGGCAGATACAAATTCTACTTTCATAGTAGAATACTATGTTATATATTCACAATACCATCAAAACTGTGTGTCATTATGACTGTACATTCGAAAAAATGCATTATGCACAAAATCACAGAAATTAGGGTGAATTTGGATATTGACCTTGTGACCTTGAATTTTGACCTTTTACAATGAGAAACTCAGTGTTAGACACTCAGATCAATTTATTTATTACATGTAAGTATACTAGAATATACATTTTGACACACACACCCCTAAAAAATAAAAAGAAAAGAAAAAGAAAACTAATAAAAATAAATAAAATTGACATGTTTGCAATATTTACCCAAATAGGGCCCCCATACACTTGGCTGAAATCCACATCGATGTAATTACCTTTTATAAGGATGCTACACTAGTACATTTTCATTTTGGCTTGCTAAACTTATATATTTTGGGATAGACAGTAATTTCATGTTTTACATTATGGTCTCACTACACAGATGTCATCTGCCATTGAAACCCATGTTAAACTGCCCAACTTCAAGCGAAGATTGCCCATAGAACGGGTTCTCGTTGGCACTAACAACATACACCATTGCAAACATACATTATATAAGCATTTATTTTCACTCCAAAATTGAGAACATTTCCGTCTCAGTTTTTTGCTATATGACCGCATCTGGCTGTAGTACCGGTCCGAATAGGTGGTTCATTAACCGATTCACTCCGGCTGTCACTTGCGCTATATACCCATGTCCCAAAAGGTCGATGCACAATATTACAAAATAACATGGGCAAAATACAGCCAGAAGGCTTACCATTAAACATACATATTGTTTTAATTCTTCACCATTTGCTAGAAGTGAATATGTGACCCATAACATGTGTCCCAATTAGGAACTATAGTGGACCGTGATGAATGAACTGTCACCCGGAAGTGATCTGTGTAGTGAGACCTTAAAGTCTAGTGACCGATTTTGTCAAACTTGGTTTGAAGTCAGTTTGATAATTTGGGTCATTTACACCATGAAAAGCTATACTAGAGCCATGTAACTTATGAACTCTAACCAATACACCAAAAGATAGATGCACCATACCATGCAATAAAACTTCATATCACATTGTTACTCCTTGGTCATCCACACAATAGATGGTCATCAAACAAGCAGCCACTATATCGTAATGTATGACCTTGTTGGTAGTTCTGATATGGGGAACATACCAAGAAGCTAATTATCTAGTTAGTTCATTAAAAATATTAGTTTCCATCAATTGTTGCTATGGGCAACAATTGTTTCATAATGAAGTGTTGAAATCCTGTGTTTTTCTGTATATTTCAGCATGAAGATCCACATATTATTAATGGCAGATACAAATTCTACTTTCATAGTAGAATACTATGTTATATATTCACAATACCATCAAAACTGTGTGTCATTATGACTGTACATTCGAAAAAATGCATTATGCACAAAATCACAGAAATTAGGGTGAATTTGGATATTGACCTTGTGACCTTGAATTTTGACCTTTTACAATGAGAAACTCAGTGTTAGACACTCAGATCAATTTATTTATTACATGTAAGTATACTAGAATATACATTTTGACACACACACCCCTAAAAAATAAAAAGAAAAGAAAAAGAAAACTAATAAAAATAAATAAAATTGACATGTTTGCAATATTTACCCAAATAGGGCCCCCATACACTTGGCTGAAATCCACATCGATGTAATTACCTTTTATAAGGATGCTACACTAGTACATTTTCATTTTGGCTTGCTAAACTTATATATTTTGGGATAGACAGTAATTTCATGTTTTACATTATGGTCTCACTACACAGATGTCATCTGCCATTGAAACCCATGTTAAACTGCCCAACTTCAAGCGAAGATTGCCCATAGAACGGGTTCTCGTTGGCACTAACAACATACACCATTGCAAACATACATTATATAAGCATTTATTTTCACTCCAAAATTGAGAACATTTCCGTCTCAGTTTTTTGCTATATGACCGCATCTGGCTGTAGTACCGGTCCGAATAGGTGGTTCATTAACCGATTCACTCCGGCTGTCACTTGCGCTATATACCCATGTCCCAAAAGGTCGATGCACAATATTACAAAATAACATGGGCAAAATACAGCCAGAAGGCTTACCATTAAACATACATATTGTTTTAATTCTTCACCATTTGCTAGAAGTGAATATGTGACCCATAACATGTGTCCCAATTAGGAACTATAGTGGACCGTGATGAATGAACTGTCACCCGGAAGTGATCTGTGTAGTGAGACCTTAAAGTCTAGTGACCGATTTTGTCAAACTTGGTTTGAAGTCAGTTTGATAATTTGGGTCATTTACACCATGAAAAGCTATACTAGAGCCATGTAACTTATGAACTCTAACCAATACACCAAAAGATAGATGCACCATACCATGCAATAAAACTTCATATCACATTGTTACTCCTTGGTCATCCACACAATAGATGGTCATCAAACAAGCAGCCACTATATCGTAATGTATGACCTTGTTGGTAGTTCTGATATGGGGAACATACCAAGAAGCTAATTATCTAGTTAGTTCATTAAAAATATTAGTTTCCATCAATTGTTGCTATGGGCAACAATTGTTTCATAATGAAGTGTTGAAATCCTGTGTTTTTCTGTATATTTCAGCATGAAGATCCACATATTATTAATGGCAGATACAAATTCTACTTTCATAGTAGAATACTATGTTATATATTCACAATACCATCAAAACTGTGTGTCATTATGACTGTACATTCGAAAAAATGCATTATGCACAAAATCACAGAAATTAGGGTGAATTTGGATATTGACCTTGTGACCTTGAATTTTGACCTTTTACAATGAGAAACTCAGTGTTAGACACTCAGATCAATTTATTTATTACATGTAAGTATACTAGAATATACATTTTGACACACACACCCCTAAAAAATAAAAAGAAAAGAAAAAGAAAACTAATAAAAATAAATAAAATTGACATGTTTGCAATATTTACCCAAATAGGGCCCCCATACACTTGGCTGAAATCCACATCGATGTAATTACCTTTTATAAGGATGCTACACTAGTACATTTTCATTTTGGCTTGCTAAACTTATATATTTTGGGATAGACAGTAATTTCATGTTTTACATTATGGTCTCACTACACAGATGTCATCTGCCATTGAAACCCATGTTAAACTGCCCAACTTCAAGCGAAGATTGCCCATAGAACGGGTTCTCGTTGGCACTAACAACATACACCATTGCAAACATACATTATATAAGCATTTATTTTCACTCCAAAATTGAGAACATTTCCGTCTCAGTTTTTTGCTATATGACCGCATCTGGCTGTAGTACCGGTCCGAATAGGTGGTTCATTAACCGATTCACTCCGGCTGTCACTTGCGCTATATACCCATGTCCCAAAAGGTCGATGCACAATATTACAAAATAACATGGGCAAAATACAGCCAGAAGGCTTACCATTAAACATACATATTGTTTTAATTCTTCACCATTTGCTAGAAGTGAATATGTGACCCATAACATGTGTCCCAATTAGGAACTATAGTGGACCGTGATGAATGAACTGTCACCCGGAAGTGATCTGTGTAGTGAGACCTTAAAGTCTAGTGACCGATTTTGTCAAACTTGGTTTGAAGTCAGTTTGATAATTTGGGTCATTTACACCATGAAAAGCTATACTAGAGCCATGTAACTTATGAACTCTAACCAATACACCAAAAGATAGATGCACCATACCATGCAATAAAACTTCATATCACATTGTTACTCCTTGGTCATCCACACAATAGATGGTCATCAAACAAGCAGCCACTATATCGTAATGTATGACCTTGTTGGTAGTTCTGATATGGGGAACATACCAAGAAGCTAATTATCTAGTTAGTTCATTAAAAATATTAGTTTCCATCAATTGTTGCTATGGGCAACAATTGTTTCATAATGAAGTGTTGAAATCCTGTGTTTTTCTGTATATTTCAGCATGAAGATCCACATATTATTAATGGCAGATACAAATTCTACTTTCATAGTAGAATACTATGTTATATATTCACAATACCATCAAAACTGTGTGTCATTATGACTGTACATTCGAAAAAATGCATTATGCACAAAATCACAGAAATTAGGGTGAATTTGGATATTGACCTTGTGACCTTGAATTTTGACCTTTTACAATGAGAAACTCAGTGTTAGACACTCAGATCAATTTATTTATTACATGTAAGTATACTAGAATATACATTTTGACACACACACCCCTAAAAAATAAAAAGAAAAGAAAAAGAAAACTAATAAAAATAAATAAAATTGACATGTTTGCAATATTTACCCAAATAGGGCCCCCATA
This sequence comes from Gigantopelta aegis, assembly GCF_016097555.1. Classification (NCBI taxonomy): domain Eukaryota; kingdom Metazoa; phylum Mollusca; class Gastropoda; order Neomphalida; family Peltospiridae; genus Gigantopelta; species Gigantopelta aegis. The sequence continues at coordinate 1,997 of NW_024536303.1, read as the reverse complement.
CACTTGGCTGAAATCCACATCGATGTAATTACCTTTTATAAGGATGCTACACTAGTACATTTTCATTTTGGCTTGCTAAACTTATATATTTTGGGATAGACAGTAATTTCATGTTTTACATTATGGTCTCACTACACAGATGTCATCTGCCATTGAAACCCATGTTAAACTGCCCAACTTCAAGCGAAGATTGCCCATAGAACGGGTTCTCGTTGGCACTAACAACATACACCATTGCAAACATACATTATATAAGCATTTATTTTCACTCCAAAATTGAGAACATTTCCGTCTCAGTTTTTTGCTATATGACCGCATCTGGCTGTAGTACCGGTCCGAATAGGTGGTTCATTAACCGTGATTCACTCCGGCTGTCACTTGCGCTATATACCCATGTCCCAAAAGGTCGATGCACAATATTACAAAATAACATGGGCAAAATACAGCCAGAAGGCTTACCATTAAACATACATATTGTTTTAATTCTTCACCATTTGCTAGAAGTGAATATGTGACCCATAACATGTGTCCCAATTAGGAACTATAGTGGACCGTGATGAATGAACTGTCACCCGGAAGTGATCTGTGTAGTGAGACCTTAAAGTCTAGTGACCGATTTTGTCAAACTTGGTTTGAAGTCAGTTTGATAATTTGGGTCATTTACACCATGAAAAGCTATACTAGAGCCATGTAACTTATGAACTCTAACCAATACACCAAAAGATAGATGCACCATACCATGCAATAAAACTTCATATCACATTGTTACTCCTTGGTCATCCACACAATAGATGGTCATCAAACAAGCAGCCACTATATCGTAATGTATGACCTTGTTGGTAGTTCTGATATGGGGAACATACCAAGAAGCTAATTATCTAGTTAGTTCATTAAAAATATTAGTTTCCATCAATTGTTGCTATGGGCAACAATTGTTTCATAATGAAGTGTTGAAATCCTGTGTTTTTCTGTATATTTCAGCATGAAGATCCACATATTATTAATGGCAGATACAAATTCTACTTTCATAGTAGAATACTATGTTATATATTCACAATACCATCAAAACTGTGTGTCATTATGACTGTACATTCGAAAAAATGCATTATGCACAAAATCACAGAAATTAGGGTGAATTTGGATATTGACCTTGTGACCTTGAATTTTGACCTTTTACAATGAGAAACTCAGTGTTAGACACTCAGATCAATTTATTTATTACATGTAAGTATACTAGAATATACATTTTGACACACACCCCCTAAAAAATAAAAAGAAAAGAAAAAGAAAACTAATAAAAATAAATAAAATTGACATGTTTGCAATATTTACCCAAATAGGGCCCCCATACACTTGGCTGAAATCCACATCGATGTAATTACCTTTTATAAGGATGCTACACTAGTACATTTTCATTTTGGCTTGCTAAACTTATATATTTTGGGATAGACAGTAATTTCATGTTTTACATTATGGTCTCACTACACAGATGTCATCTGCCATTGAAACCCATGTTAAACTGCCCAACTTCAAGCGAAGATTGCCCATAGAACGGGTTCTCGTTGGCACTAACAACATACACCATTGCAAACATACATTATATAAGCATTTATTTTCACTCCAAAATTGAGAACATTTCCGTCTCAGTTTTTTGCTATATGACCGCATCTGGCTGTAGTACCGGTCCGAATAGGTGGTTCATTAACCGATTCACTCCGGCTGTCACTTGCGCTATATACCCATGTCCCAAAAGGTCGATGCACAATATTACAAAATAACATGGGCAAAATACAGCCAGAAGGCTTACCATTAAACATACATATTGTTTTAATTCTTCACCATTTGCTAGAAGTGAATATGTGACCCATAACATGTGTCCCAATTAGGAACTATAGTGGACCGTGATGAATGAACTGTCACCCGGAAGTGATCTGTGTAGTGAGACCTTAATTAAATTCTAGTGACGATTTTGTCAAACTTGGTTTGAAGTCAGTTTG
>NW_024536302.1:0-9654 GCF_016097555.1 Gigantopelta aegis | reverse complement strand
AATACAATTCTTCACCAAAAACAATTATAAACCAAAACTATCAAAAATCAACAAGGGAGGTAACTTACCATTAAAATGCTTCATGTCATGATGTCCGACAGCTATCTTCCACCTGTCACTGTGCCGACATCTATCTTTCATCTCATCACTGTGGTATCAACTGAAGAACTAAAACAGACAGAAGAAATTGTCAGGAAACTGTTCAGGAAAAGCTACATCCAAATAAACATTTACATTTGTGATTAACCATAAATACACATGTCATAAGTTTACTTATTAACGTAACAAATCTTGTTTGACAGCTACATCTTAGAGTCACCAGCACAGCGGTAACTGTCTCCTATCTCTCACAATACGGTAAAAACGGACGGACGGACGGATGGACAGACGACGACTATTGATCTTTTCGGCCGGAACAATTCGATCTGAATGCACTAGGAAAAATTGCAGTCAAATTGACAAACTTCATTCAATAATTGTACATCAACATTTCACATAAACATTCACATAACATAACATTGCACAAAACATAACATAATTCACATACATAACATTTCACATAACATAACATAACATAACATAACATAACATAAACATAACATAACATAACATAACATAACATTAGCTGTCACCAGCACGGCGGTAGGTAACTATCTCCTATCTCTCGCAATTACGGTAGAAACGGACGGACGGATGGACAGACAACAACTATTGATCTTTTCGGGCTGAACAATTCGAACTGAATGCACGAGGAAAAAATTTGCTGTCAAATTGACAAACTTCATTCAATAATTGTACATCAACATTTCACATAACATAAACATAACATATATAACATTACCTAAGCTAAGATAACCTAACCTAAACTTAACCAAACCTAACCTAAACCTAAACCTAAACCTAAACCTAACCTAAACCTAAACCTAAACCTACCTAATATAATATAATTAATATAACAGAACGTCCTTTTGTCACAAGGATGTTGATGAAGTCTTCTAACTCTCGTAAACATGCCTTCATCAGCCCGATGATAGACATCGTCCCTCTCTTGATCCACACGTCAGCTAAAAAACAAACAACAAAACAACGTAGAAAACATTCCTCAACAATAATAATATACTCAACAACCAAAGTTTAGCTAATGTGAAGAGAAAGAAATGGCATAACATTTATAAATGAACCTATTTTTACACGCATCAGTATTCACCATCTGAAATGTTTACCATTTACAAACAACCTAAACACATCAAGCTTGTCTCAAAACACAAACACGAGGACCTGGCTTTCTTTTTAAGTTTGTTGAGTATATATACGTTTGCAGTAAGGCACACAATCATAAAACGAACTATCAAGGTAAAGTAAAAAGTAAAGTTGTTTTATTTTAACGACACCACTAGAGCACATTGATTTTTTATCTTATCATCGGCTATTGGACGTCAAACATATGGTCATTCTGACACTGTTTTTTAGAGGAAACCCGCTGTCGCCACATAGGCTACTCTTTTACGACAGGCCAGCAAGGGATCTTTTATTTGATACTCTTGCTAATAATAGAGATGTATGTCTTTTAGATCTGTAAGCAATGCACTGATAAATAAATATCTTTCAATTGTAATACAATTCTTCACCAAAAAAATTATAAACCAAACTATCAAAAATCAACAAGGGAGGTAACTTACCATTAAAATGCTTCATGTCATGATGTCCGACAGCTATCTTCCACCTCGTCACTGTGCCGACATCTATCTTCCATCTCGTCACTGTGGTATCAACTGAAGAACTAAAACAGAGAGAAGAAATTGTTCAGGAAACTGTTCAGGAAAAGATACATCCAAATAAACATTTACATTTTGTGATTAACCATTAAATACACATGTCATAAGTTTACTTATTACGTAAGAAATCTATGTTTGACAGCTATATCTCTAGCTGTCACCAGCACAGCGGTAACTGTCTCCTATCTCTCGCAATTACGGTAGAAATGGACGGACGGAGGGACGGATGGACAGACGACGACGACTATTGATCTTTTCGGCCGGAACAATTCGAACTGAATGCACGAGGAAAAAATTGCAGTCAAATTGACAAACTTCATTCAATAATTGTACATCAACATTTCACATAACATTTCACATAACATAACATTTCACATAACATAACATAACATAACATAACATAACATAACATAACATAACATAACTACATAAGATAACATAAATAACATAACATAACATAACATAACATAACATTAGCTGTCACCAGCTCGGCGGTAACTATCTCCTATCTCTCGCAATTATGGTAGAAACGGACGGACGGATGGACAGAGAACGACTATTGATCTTTTCGGGCTGAACAATTCGAACTGAATGCACGAGGAAAAAATTTGCTGTCAAATTGACAAACTTCATTCAATAATTGTACATCAACATTTCACATAACATAACATAACATTATATAACATTACCTAAGCTAAGATAACCTAACCTAAACCTAACCTAAACCTAAACCTAAACCTAAACCTAAACCTAAACCTAAACCTAACCTAATATAATATAATATAATATAACAGAACTTCCTTTTGTCACAAGGATGTTGATGAAGTCTTCCAACTCTCGTAAACATGCCTTCATCAGCCCGATGATAGACATCGTCCCTCTCTTGATTCCACACGTCAGCTAAAAAACAACAACAAAACAACGTAGAAAACATTCCTCAACAATAATAATATACTCAACAACCAAAGTTTAGCTAATGTGAAGAGAAATGGCATAACATTTATAAATGAACCTATTTTTACACGCATCAGTATTCACCACCTGAAATGTTTACCATTTACAAACAACCTAAACACATCAAGCTTTGTCTCAACACAACACGAGGACCTGGTTTTCTTTTTTAAGTTTATTCAACCATGGCAAATGTAGACGACATAAAAGACAGTTGCTAAACTTCGTTGTTGAGTTTATATACGTTTGCAGTAAGGCACACAATCATAAAACGAACTATCAAGGTAAAGTAAAAAGTAAAGTTTGTTTTATTTAACGACACCACTAGAGCACATTGATTTTTTATCTGATCATCGGCTATTCGACGTCAAACATATGGTCATTCTGACACAGTTTTTTCAGAGGAAACCCGCTGTCGCCACATAGGCTACTCTTTTACGACAGGCAGCAAGGGATCTTTTATTTGATACTTCTTGCTAATAATAGAGATGTATGTCTTTTAGATCTGTAACCAATGCACTGATAAATAAATATCTTTCAATTGTAATACAATTCTTCACCAAAAACAATTATAAACCAAACTATCAAAAATCAACAAGGGAGGTAATTACCATTAAAATGCCTTCATGTCATGATGTCCGACAGCTATCTTCCACCTCGTCACTGTGCCGACATCTATCTTCCATCTCATCACTGTGGTATCACTGAAGAACTAAAACAGACAGAAGAGAAATGTTTCAGGAAAAGAAATCCACATGTTCAGGAAAACCATTATACATCCAAATAAACTTTACATTTTGTGATTAACCATTACAACCACGAAGGGACTGTCATAAGTTTACTTATTAACGTAAACAATCTATGTTTCACAGCTACTCTCTAGCTGTCACAGCACAGCGTAACGTCTATCTATCTCTCACAATTACGGTAGAACGGACGGACGGACGGATGGACAGACGACGACTATTGATCTTTCGGCCGGAACAATTCGATCTGACATGCACTAGGAAAAATATGCAGTCAACATTGACAACTCATTCAATAATTGTACATCAACATTAACATTAACATAACATAACATTATATAACATTACCTAAGCTAAGATAACCTAACCTAAACCTAACCTAAACCTAAACCTAAACCTAAACCTAAACCTAAACCTAAACCTAAACCTAAACCTAAACCTAACCTAATATAATATAATATAATATAACAGAACTTCCTTTTGTCACAAGGATGTTGATGAAGTCTTCTAACTCTCGTAAACATGCCTTCATCAGCCCGATGATAGACATCGTCCCTCTCTTGATTCCACACGTCAGCTAAAAAACAATAACAAAACAACGTAGAAAACATTCCTCAACAATAATAATATACTAAACAACCAAAGTTTAGCTAATGTGAAGAGAAATGGAATAACATTTATAAATGAACCTATTTTTACACGCATCAGTATTCACCATCTGAAATGTTTACCATTTACAAACAACCTAAACTCATCAAGCTTTGTCTCAACACAACACGAGGACCTGGTTTTCTTTTTTAAGTTTATTCAACCATGGCAAATGTAGACGACATAAAAGACAGTTGCTAAACTTTCGTTGTTGAGTATATATACGTTTGCAGTAAGGCACACAATCATAAAACGAACTATCAAGGTAAAGTAAAAAGTAAAGTTTGTTTTATTTAACGACACCACTAGAGCACATTGATTTTTTATCTTATCATCGGCTATTGGACGTCAAACATATCGTCATTCTGACACAGTTTTTTCAGAGGAAACCCGCTGTCACCACATAGGCTACTCTTTTACGACAGGCAGCAAGGGATCTTTTATTTGATACTTCTTGCTAATAATAGAGATGTATGTCTTTTAGATCTGTAACCAATGCACTGATAAATAAATATCTTTCAATTGTAATACAATTCTTCACCAAAAACAATTATAAACCAAACTATCAAAAATCAACAAGGGAGGTAACTTACCATTAAAATGCTTCATGTCATGATGTCCGACAGCTATCTTCCATCTCGTCACTGTGCTGACATCTATCTTCCATCTCGTCACTGTGGTATCAACTGAAGAACTAAAACAGAGAGAAGAAATTGTTCAGGAAACTGTTCAGGAAAAGATACATCCAAATAGACATTTACATTTTGTGATTAACCATTAAATACACATGTCATAAGTTTACTTATTAACGTAAGAAATCTATGTTTGACAGCTACATCTCTAGCTGTCACCAGCACAGCGGCGGTAACTGTCTCCTATCTCTCACAATTACGGTAGAAACGGACGGACGGACGGATGGACAGACGACGACTATTGATCTTTTCGGCCGGAACAATTCGAACTGAATGCACGAGGAAAAAATTGCAGTCAAATTGACAAACTTCATTCAATAATTGTACATCAACATTTCACATAACATTTCACATAACATAACATTTCACATAAACATAACATTTCACATAACATAACATTTCATAACATAACATAACATAACATAACATAACATAACATAACATAACATAACATAACATAACATAACATAACATTAGCTGTCACCAGCACGGCGGTAACTATCTCCTATCTCTCGCAATTACGGTAGAAACGGACGGACGGATGGACAGACAACAACTATTGATCTTTTCGGGCTGAACAATTCGAACTGAATGCACGAGGAAAAAATTTGCTGTCAAATTGACAAACTTCATTCAATAATTGTACATCAACATTTCACATAACATAACATAACATTATATAACATTACCTAAGCTAAGATAACCTAACCTAAACTTAACCTAAACCTAACCTAAACCTAAACCTAAACCTAAACCTAAACCTAAACCTAAACCTAAACCTAACCTAATATAATATAATATAACAGAACTTCCTTTTGTCACAAGGATGTTGATGAAGTCTTCTAACTCTCGTAAACATGCCTTCATCAGCCCGATGATAGACATCGTCCCTCTCTTGATTCCACACGTCAGCTAAAAAACAACAACAAAACAACGTAGAAAACATTCCTCAACAATAATAATATACTCAACAACCAAAGTTTAGCTAATGTGAAGAGAAATGGCATAACATTTATAAATGAACCTATTTTTACACGCATCAGTATTCACCATCTGAAATGTTTACCATTTACAAACAACCTAAAACATCAAGCTTTGTCTCAACCACAACACGAGGACCTGGCTTTCTTTTTTAGTTTGTTGAGTATATATACGTTTGCAGTAAGGCACACAATCATAAAACGAACTATCAAGGTAAAGTAAAAAGTAAAGTTTGTTTTATTTAACGACACCACTAGAGCACATTGATTTTTTATCTTATCATCGGCTATTGGACGTCAAACATATGGTCATTCTGACACTGTTTTTTTAGAGGAAACCCGCTGTCGCCACATAGGCTACTCTTTTACGACAGGCAGCAAGGGATCTTTTATTTGATACTTCTTGCTAATAATAGAGATGTATGTCTTTTAGATCTGTAAGCAATGCACTGATAAATAAATATCTTTCAATTGTAATACAATTCTTCACCAAAAAAATTATAAACCAAACTATCAAAAATCAACAAGGGAGGTAACTTACCATTAAAATGCTTCATGTCATGATGTCCGACAGCTATCTTCCACCTCGTCACTGTGCCGACATCTATCTTCCATCTCGTCACTGTGGTATCAACTGAAGAACTAAAACAGAGAGAAGAAATTGTTCAGGAAAAATGTTCAGGAAAAGATACATCCAAATAAACATTTACATTTTGTGATTAACCATTAAATACACATGTCATAAGTTTACTTATTACGTAACGAAAGAAATCTATGTTTGACAGCTATATCTCTAGCTGTCACCAGCACAGCGGTAACTGTCTCCTATCTCTCGCAATTACGGTAGAAATGGACGGACGGAGGGACGGATGGACAGACGATGACTATTGATCTTTTCGGCCGGAACAATTCGAACTGAATGCACGAGGAAAAAATTGCAGTCAAATTGACAAACTTCATTCAATAATTGTACATCAACATTTCACATAACATTTCACATAAATAACATTTCACATAACATAAACATAAACATAACATAACATAACAAACATAACATAACATAACATAACATAACATAACATAACATAACATAACATAACATAACATTATTAGCTGTCACCAGCACGGCGGTAACTATCTCCTATCTCTCGCAATTATGGTAGAAACGGACGGACGGATGGACAGACAACAACTATTGATCTTTTCGGGCTGAACAATTCGAACTGAATGCACGAGGAAAAAAAATTTGCTGTCAAATTGACAAACTTCATTCAATAATTGTACATCAACATTTCAATAACATAACATAACATTATATAACATTACCTAAGCTAAGATAACCTAACCTAAACCTAACCTAAACCTAACCTAAACCTAAACCTAAACCTAAACCTAAACCTAACCTAATATAATATAATATAATATAACAGAACTTCCTTTTGTCACAAGGATGTTGATGAAGTCTTCTAACTCTCGTAAACATGCCTTCATCAGCCCGATGATAGACATCGTCCCTCTCTTGATTCCACACGTCAGCTAAAAAACAACAACAAAACAACGTAGAAAACATTCCTCAACAATAATAATATACTCAAACAACCAAAGTTTAGCTAATGTGAAGAGAAATGGCATAACATTTATAAATGAACCTATTTTTACACGCATCAGTATTCACCATCTGAAATGTTTACCATTTACAAACAACCTAAAACTCATCAAGCTTTGTCTCAACACAACACGAGGGACCTGGTTTTCTTTTTAAGTTTATTCAACCATGGCAAATGTAGACGACATAAAAGACAGTTGCTAAACTTTCGTTGTTGAGTTTATATACGTTTGCAGTAAGGCACACAATCATAAAACGAACTATCAAGGTAAAGTAAAAAAAGTAAAGTTTGTTTTATTTAACGACACCACTAGAGCACATTGATTTTTTATCTTATCACGGCTATTCGACGTCAAACATATGGTCATTCTGACACAGTTTTTTCAGAGGAAACCCGCTGTCGCCACATAGGCTACTCTTTTACGACAGGCAGCAAGGGATCTTTTATTTGATACTTCTTGCTAATAATAGAGATGTATGTCTTTTAGATCTGTAACCAATGCACTGATAAATAAATATCTTTCAATTGTAATACAATTCTTCACCAAAAACAATTATAAACCAAACTATCAAAAATCAACAAGGGAGGTAACTTACCATTAAAATGCTTCATGTCATGATGTCCGACAGCTATCTTCCACCTCGTCACTGTGCCGACATCTATCTTTCATCTCATCACTGTGGTATCAACTGAAGAACTAAAACAGACAGAAGAAATTGTTCAGGAAACTGTTCAGGAAAAGATACATCCAAATAAACATTTACATTTTGTGATTAACCATTAAATACACATGTCATAAGTTTACTTATTAACGTAACAAATCTATGTTTGACAGCTACATCTCTAGCTGTCACCAGCACAGCGGTAACTGTCTCCTATCTCTCACAATTACGGTAGAAACGGACGGACGGACGGATGGACAGACGACGACTATTGATCTTTTCGGCCGGAACAATTCGATCTGAATGCACTAGGAAAAAATTGCAGTCAAATTGACAAACTTCATTCAATAATTGTACATCAACATTTCACATAACATAACATAACATTATATAACATTACCTAAGCTAAGATAACCTAACCTAAACCTAACCTAAACCTAAACCTAAACCTAAACCTAAACCTAAACCTAAACCTAAACCTAAACCTAACCTAATATAATATAATATAATATAACAGAACTTCCTTTTGTCACAAGGATGTTGATGAAGTCTTCTAACTCTCGTAAACATGCCTTCATCAGCCCGATGATAGACATCGTCCCTCTCTTGATTCCACATGTCAGCTAAAAAACAACAACAAAACAACGTAGAAAACATTCCTCAACAATAATAATATACTCAACAACCAAAGTTTAGCTAATGTGAAGAGAAATGGCATAACATTTATAAATGAACCTATTTTTACACGCATCAGTATTCACCATCTGAAATGTTTACCATTTACAAACAACCTAAACTCATCAAGCTTTGTCTCAACACAACACGAGGACCTGGTTTTCTTTTTTAAGTTTATTCAACAATGGCAAATGTAGACGACATAAAAGAGTTGCTAAACTTTCGTTGTTGAGTATATATACGTTTGCAGTAAGGCACACAATCATAAAACGAACTATCAAGGTAAAGTAAAAAGTAAAGTTTGTTTTATTTAACGACACCACTAGAGCACATTGATTTTTGATCTTATCATCGGCTGAATCCATTTGGCTGGCAAAACACTGTAAACTGGCTATATTGCTGTGTATTTCAAGTGGGTTTTTTCAAAATATAGAGAGTAAATCTGGTTATAAAAAAGAGAAAAATGAAGATAAACTGTAGTGAATTGCCAGTTTGATTCAAAATTTGAAAAACCTATTACAATTAGTTTTCAAATTTTGCTAAAATCAACGATTTACTACCGTTTTTCTTCTGTTTCGCTTAGTTTTAGTCTTAAAATTACTCGTTTGTTGAGAGAAAAATCATCACTTACTTTATTTCATTCATTGTGTGTCCTGTTGAATGGAACCTCATCTCTCACTCGCATCAGTGAAAACTTCACAGAAAGTGGCCTTGGTGCCCTACCCTTGAAAGAAATGGTGCCCTTGGTGCCCTATCCACTGGCCTTGGTACCCCAAAAATTTCCTCAAACCCAAAGCCAAAATGGCCGTGCCCTGAATTTTTTTTAATTCTACCCCTGATAACTTGCATCCTAAACATGTCCGGACTAAGAAATTAAAACAAAAAATATTTTTGAGTGCTCGGCCTAAAAGGTTTTAA
>NW_024536301.1:0-9136 GCF_016097555.1 Gigantopelta aegis | reverse complement strand
TTACAAAAAAAAAAAAAAAAAAAAAAAAAAAAAAAAAAAAAGCAATTGATACTATAATAAGACGAAGAGTTATCTTCCGTTATAATTGGGCCTACAAAATCGTGAAAAAATTTTTCTCGATTAGAACAATTTAATTGGAAAAGCATTTTAAAGAAAGTCCCCATTTTGTATTTTTTGGAGTCCAAATTCAAAGAAGAAGGGGGGAAAAATATCTGTATTGTATCTGGAACTGTGTCAAGAATGGGGCTATTGCGTTTTTCAAGTCTCTCTCTGGTTTGTATACATCTTACCTTCGCTTTCAGCTCGTTTTTTACAAAAATCAACAATATTTTCTTGGATGAAAATTTCCAATATAAATTCGCATATCATTTGTTGATTTCCCTGATATGCTACTGCAATAAGACAGATTTTTTGCCACCAAATGCTCACCGGAGACTTCAACAAGCAGACTTGTTCACACACAGATCTTCTAGATCTTGTATCTATTCAATTTGCTCCAGGGTCAAAAGCTGACCTACTACGCTTGCTATGTGATCTCGTATTTATAGCTGACGGTACATCGTGATCAATCCATATATTACTTCATACCAGCTGCTTTATCTCACACATTTTTAACCAATAACAAAAAAAAAAAACGTTTTGCCAAAACATGTGACCCATTAGGTTTTATCTTTTCAGGATGGAGTTTGTGCCTCAGGTAAGAATAATATTAAATATTAAATGTCATTATTCTTATTTTTCTAGGGTTATTTCCAGCTTGCAGTTGTCGCATTGATAAATCGGTAAAGAACCTCCAATTTTTACACTCGAGTGTCTCACTGGACAATTTTCTTCTTGTCAACTCCGATTTGCTGTTAAGTTGCTGTCATCAGAACCTCGTAGATCATTACTTTTAGTTGACACAATGATGTGGATTGAATATACTAGTTGGGGACTGGCGATCCAGCTGAATGTTCCACTTTTGCATTCTCTTGTCACTGCTTATACATCAATTCCTGTGCTGAACCTCTAGCCTATCATTCATCTGGCTCTGAAGGTACACCTGGTTCTCTCTGTAAAGCCTGAAAATCAATCAGTCAGCAAGATATGCCAACTGTTCATGTAGCACTTGTTACTGTTAACAAAAGAAGGAAGTTAAATTGTTCTTGTACTATTCAAGATTTGCAACCAGTGGAATTGAGTAAAACTTTCAACCATGTATGGATGGAAGGATTTGGAGAGTTATATTATGATCAACTGTACAAGGTAACTACATTTATTCACATATTTTAGAAATGGAAGAAATTACAAAGGCAACATTGGTACTAGTATTTTGCAAAGAACAATCTAAGTCAGGTTAATGAAGAAAACACTTAGCTTAATTCACATCTCTTTCTACTAGTAAACAAAATTTTTCATTTAATTACTCTTCATTTACTTACTTTAGTCAATAACCACTAAATGTACAAATTGCAGATAACTGAATGTCAAAGCATGGATCATATTTCAGTAGGTTTGGTAAGTTTGTTGTTTCATATTGACACTATATCATTCATTTGATAAATATTATACTTATCTTGTCTTTTAAATGTCTTTTGAAGGGAACATCAATTCTAAACAATGAAAAATAAATTACTTTCACTTAAATTCCTGTGGATTTTATAGTTCCAGAGGACGTACTCTTATTTCATCATCACTGATTCAAGAGAACAAGATAATGACAAACATTAAAAGGTAAAGTCATGTTTTCTTATACAGCTAAGCATGATGACTAAGATTACCATAAAAAAAGATGACCATTTGATGTCATTACATGTGAATACAGAATGTAGGTGTTATGATATCATATTCAACAATGTCTGGCCCACAATGCAGGTTACTTCCCCTCATACATCAGTACTATATTCTTAACTCCTAAAACTATAGGAAAATTAAAGGATTTCCTTTATATGATATCTGCTAGAATGATTTAAATGTGTTTGGAAAGGACTTAATGAATCACTCATGTTCAATTAATCTTAGTATCTCTTCTAGTCATATTGCATAATGTATATAAAAATGACATGTTGATAATGCATTGAAACTGGATCATGAAAAGTTTCTAGGTAAAGCCACATTTTATGAAAAATTCTTAGTAATTAATATTCCAACCATTTTTTGGGATAAGGCCTTTCTGTAATTCTTAAATAATAAACACATTGACTTAACTAAGAGGTCTGTAAACAAAGCAATCAATATGATCTCTCCTTACTTTTTAATATATATATATTTTTATCCAACATCACTTCTACACACTTTAATTTCATATTCCAATAATTATTATATTATAATTATACTTACTTTATAGTTTCAAAACCTGAAAGACATGTATTGCTAAGGTTACTCTATCCAATCTATGGCAAATGGCAAGAGATTAATGATCTATTGAGGAGTTGATGCAGACACCATTGACAGTTTATCAACTTCAACGTTTTCCATCAAGTTAAGATGTCAAAAAATGTTACAAAGTTGGTTAGATAATGAAGCAACTCCTGCTACGTGGGACAATATTCTTGATGTTATTGAAGGACCTCTCCAGAAGAAAACTCTTGCTGATGAGATTCGTCAAAAACATGAAATAAGTAGCATTTTAGTTGACCATACTACTAATGCATACCATGAACTAAAATCAGTCATTGTCACATCTTTAAGTTCTCTGATACTTATATAATAAATGTAGAACACATAAGTAAAATTATTGTGGAGATAATTGCCAATGTATATAATACATTATTTATTATAATTGTCTCATATCTGTCTTTATCATAGATAAAATAACCACCAACTCCTACATCTTGAAGGAACTTTAAACATTTGGTAAAGACATTGATTGCATTGGGAATGAACTACTCTCCCTAATAACTACATTCTTCTGCATAATCCAATTTGTTGCTAGCTACATGTATTAAGTCTATGTTGTTTTTTTGTATATGTAGGAGACATGAGCTATATATCATACAATATACATTCTCTACTCATATACCACCAAATTACTTTTTATCACTTAGACCTTAGTATGACATTTCAGTCATTTGTCTGGATACGGCACTGTTATAATTACAATTTTTTGCTTGTAGATATTAGATACGGTTTTCACTATACATTTAACATTAATGTTATTAGTAAACATATACAATAAAATTCTAATAAATATAAAATGTATATAATACACATCTTACATTTATGTTTTGTACAAAACTATGTTGTATTAGATATCTCTGTCCATCATTTAGATAATAGGTAATTCTACTTCATTAGGCACAGTTACATTAATAATGATTATGAAACTTCCTATTTAAATGTGTGTTTTTGTGATACCATTTATTTTTCTATGTACCTTGATTTTAATATGAACATGACAGTGTTTATTGTTTAGTGAGTTTACTTATTTTTGAAATACATATTTTAAAAATTAAGTTATTGATATATTTATAAAGGTAAAATAATACTGATTAATGAAGTGAACAAAAGATGTTGACATGTGTTCTAAATGTGGACATACTCACAAGATAAATCATCACAAGATAAACCATTACTGCATTATTTAAAGAAAAATTGGAATACCTTATGACCATTATTAAATGATTCCTTGCAATTTCAAGTCATGTATAACTCTCTGATTTTTTGGCAGATTATATTAGCTCTAAAAAAATATCCTGTAGCAAGCAACACCTTCAATGTCTGACTGAAATTATTTTTGCTGTATTCATTATTAGATTTTGTCAACTATTTTGATCTCAGCAAAGAAATGTTATAGAATGTACTTAATGTAACCTATAGTATTATTATCAAATAGAGTGAAAGCAGTATCTGATAACTGTATAGTTTTCTTTATCTATAGCAATATATAATATCAATGTATTATGTATGACATTGATATTACTCATGAAAAACGTTAAAGTTACTTAAGTAATTTTTAATAATTATTTACAATTATATTCTTGTTTCGTTATTAAAGAGGATTGCTATTAACTCCATTACTACTGTTTTGACTAACATGTTATAATCAAATTATTATATGACCATATTTTTATTCATACTACATCGGAGGTAGACATTGAGACAAAGTAAACATCAATAACGTGTCTTGATATAAAGTTACCATGCACTGGAAATAATTAATTGACTGCTTCACCAATTATTTGCTTCATAGACATTGCTATATTGATATATAGAATAAGACCATGATAACACCTTACCAGGAAAGGGTAAAATTACAGAGGAAATATTGAAGTAGTAGCTAGAGTAAAGAGTAATATCATGCAGCAAATCAGTTGTGACATCTGGACTAAAAAGGAATGACAAATCTTTCATTGGTGTTTTAGTATATTTTTTGTGAGGAATCAGAGACAAAAAGCTACCTTAGATGTACAGAAATATTTAGATTGTCATATGGCAGAAAATATGTTATTAAACTATTTTTAGTGACATAATAATAGAAAGGGGTATTATTCCCAAAGAAAAAAATAATAAAAAATAAAACTATAAGCCAATAACTATAACTAATTAAATTGCTATAGATTTTATAGTTAAATAACTAAAACTAAACTGAAAACTGGATGAGCAATAAAAAAAATAATTATAACTAACAAAAATAATTTACTTAGACTCCTTTACAGGACCCTTATTAATTAACCATGTTATTTGAATAATTAATTGATTTTAAAAACATCTTATCACATGACAGCAATTTCAAAAAAATGCCTGACATTTTTTTGCTCTTGATGGCGCTAAAATAAGACGTTTTTGATCTGATTCTCGGCAGAAAGAAGTACTCTATGAACAGTTCTTATGGCTAATGTACCAGAAATTTGTGTAGCAGATCTTACCGTATCAAAATTGTATCGTTGTCTACGCTACTACGTTTCTGTCACATCTTTGTTGAGAAATTACAGTCTTTGTTGTTGGTTTGCCTCAGGTATGTATATAATTATATATTTTTATATACATCCTATAGAATGAAAGTATGTTGGCCTACCTGCTACTATTGTTAGCAGGAAAGCATTCTATGTATAATTATATATGTTGAAATAAATAAAAAGTAGAGTGACTAGGGTATATTACTCCTTTTTGTAGTTCTTTTGTGTGTGGTATATTTTGAAGCACTCAGTGGTGCATAAAGAAGGATTGTCAGTACATGTACAGCACAGAAATGTGTAAGATGTCGTTGACCTTCCTTTCGATCACTACATACAATGCAATCTGTACGCTTTTCGTCTTTTTTTAGAAAGTGTGGTTTGCCTTGGAGTCGCTCCTCTGTAGGTGGGACCCTTGACCGTCGACTTGACATGTGAGCATGTCAATTAGTAAACGCTGGTATGCAAGGTGAGTGATTGGCCGTTCGTTATGTTTCAGTTTTTGTTCCTTGTATATCACATAGGAATGACAACCACTTTAGGCTTCTTATATTTGTTTCACTAGTAGATCCTATGTGTTTTTGAAGACAAAGTATTGTTACTACAGTATCACAAATTCACAACATCTACATGTACATATGTACATTATTGGGACTTGCCACCATGTCCTTTGAATATTTTGTTGTGATCATTAGCACTTTTTGTTTGTCATACCAAGAGAGTGCTAGAATATTTCCCCTCCCATTGTCAGAGCGAAAGCTTTCAATTGCCCCTTTGGTTGTTTCTTTTTTGATTTCAACACCCTGAGGGAACTCCCTTACGATTGGAAACCATTGTGACTGATATTGTGGAATAAAAGTATCATCATTTTTTATATAGGTTTCTTACCAGTTACTGAGATTCCAATGTCTGTTAGATATTTTGCTAGTAGCGACTTGAATAGAAACGGTCTACGTATAAGTCATACCCTTTGTTATGAAGACCCTCAGTAAGCATCAAAATGACTCGGATTGTGTGATTAATGTTGGTTCTATGAGCTGTGTGTCCTTACCAAAGTAAATCCTTACTTTATGTAGGTATCCAGATACTCTGTCTGTTAGGACAAAAGCTTTTATTCCCCAAGGATTGGGCTTACCCTTGAAGGTACTGCAACAAGCCACCCTTCCCTCGAAACGAAATGATTGATTCATCAATTGCAACCTGTTGTCCTGGTGTGTATGTGTATTCAAATAAAGGGCACAGTAAATCTAGAAAGGGGTGTTGTATTTTATTTCGTCGTACAGTACTGTCAATATCACCAGCATGAAGGGTCCCAAAGATCTGAAAGAACCAGTTACGAGAGAACACTGAACGAAACAATGGTATGTTGGGTTGTACTACTGCGAGCCCAGTAGTCTTTTCAAATTTGGTAGTTATACAATGCCCATATTTAGAACTGTGCCTACAAATGCTTTTACTTCATCTTGGTTACAGGTTGCCACTTTGTGATACAGAGATTTGGAAGAAGTCTGAAAGTAAGAATTCTGTTTAGCTACATTGTGGTAATTCTGGCACTTACAGTACGAATTGTTCAGCTTTTGTAAAAAACATACTTGTTAGTGTTGTCCGTAATGAATTGCCACACTTTCTCTGTGAAAAATAGAGCAAAACACTCTGCTGGTGTGTTTGCATGGCTTTTGGCAATACATAGCCTGTTTGCTCACTGAAAGTCATGGCGGGTCTAGGAATGTCATCTAGTTACAAAAGTAATATAGTAGTGAATAGACTAAATGTAAATATCAGAGTAAATGTAAATACTTTCTTTTACTTCACCCAAAAAAGTTCCCACTTGTAATCTACTTCAATTTTTTTTCATTCGTGTACAGCTGCAGTAGTAACCCCTCTACTACGACTTGTCCTCTACCCACGACCACTGACTCTACCACAACCTGTTGCCTTACCACGCCTCCTACCATATCCTGTAGTATCATTACTGTACTCCATGTCATCGCTTTCACTAGAACTTGAGCTATCTCATTTCATCGACACTACTATATCTCATCATAATCACTGTCAATATCACTGTCCTGCACCTATTTCCATATCCATTCCAATATCCATTTCATCTCCTGACATCAATCTATAATCCCCAAAAACATCAGCCTACTCATTTTTACACAGCCAGCAGAAAAATAATTGCGCGTTTTATTACGTTATTTAATTGATAATTGATTTTATTATTTAAAAATGGAGTCCTCGTTCACTATTTGTATTTAAAAATTTGTTTCAAAAGAAAGAATTGGTAAGTGAATATAATCACTCTAGTTGCATTACTTGTTACAATAGTGTGACAACTGTCCAGCGACTGTAATCCACCCGTCACAAATTATGACAACTGTCCACGCCTAAAAATTGTTTTGTCACGAATTCGTGACAATGGTCCTGTAAGGGTTAGACTATAAAACTATAAATTAAAACTAAATTTCATAACTAAAACACACTAATAAATACCTATAGAATGTAGTTCAAATTACAGCTCATGATTTTGTCAATACAGATTTTAATAAGCAGTTGCCAGTTGGAGTAGATCCAAATATTCATTCAATAGAGAGAGCTGGTATTTCACTTTATAGAGCAAATACCTCAAGTTGAAGTTAATATTATTTGTAAGATGACCACATATCATGATCAGTTATTTTATGGCACATTACAACAAACATCACTCCATTACTACACAGAACTGAAGTTGTAACACATTAACTGAACTGTTACTTTAAAATATACCTTTGCCTAATAACTCTTCATAACAATATAGAGTATTATATCAAATAAATGTAACTACCACTTTATATCTTTCCTAATATCTGTTTGGTGTTTATTTCATTTATACATACTAAGTTGCTTTCTTTACTTACAGCTTTGTACCACAGTCCAAGTTACAAATGGAACACTAGTAATGAGTAATATAACAGTAAAAAATTATAGTTGTAATTATGAATACAACTTTTACACCAATTATTATCAAATTGATGAGTATGACAAAAGGAAGTTAAAATGATTCTAGTGTTAATGGTCAGTTACTGAGAGGGTGGACTGAAAGAAATATATATAAATAAGAAGGAAGTATATTCTAAAACCTAAAATAATTTTAATGATTTTACTTTTTTAACTTTACATTATACATGATAGATTGTGGATTATATATTATTTATAATTTCATAAAGTTATAAGTAAAAGTCTTTATTAATCCAATTGTCACATTTAGTTTTAAGCTAAATAGAGGTAAAAGTCAAAGCATGGAGTGAAATAGTTGACTCCTTCTTGTTGTTGAGTTCAAGGATTTAATGTTTTTTGGAATTTAGGTTCTTGTTTAAACCTATTTAAAAGGTACATCATTTTAGTGCACTATTTCTTATTTTTTATGTTATATTATATTTTCTATTACCACTATTGCTTTAGTTATTTTTTTAGAATAATATTTTACATTTTTTAACAATTATTTCCCTTTATTTTATCAACACTCTTATTGTTATATATATTGGTACATACATAGCCACTTTATTAATGTAGAGTTTGGTCTTTTACATTCTAATTGTTGATCAGTTGTACCTTTATACTTGAAGTCATGATTGAATTAATGAATACAATTTTTGACTTATCTTTCATCTACTTATCCAAAAACATATGTACACAATCCATCATTTATCAGTAGAAGTCAACAAAAGTTGCACAACTTAGAACTATGATATTACTATCATGACAGTGGTACAGTACTGGCTGTATACATTGTTACTAATAAAAAAGTTACCAGTCTACATGTATATGAATATATAACTTCACTATAACCTTGTTTTAAACATACATTGTCTACAAACACAAATAAATATAGATCTCAATAGTGTACCGTAAAATACTCATACTGTTAAAGTTCATTAATTAATTAAATATTACATACCACATTGATGAATGATTAAACTATCCAACTTCTGATTGTTTAACTATCAAAAATTATTTTAAATTATCTTTTGATCAATCAATGACACTTAGCAACTGCTCAATATTTTATCTGTTTCTGTAATTTATTTCAAATATTAAATTTATTAACTATTTATTAAATCCTTCAATTGTCTATAACTATACATTTCATACAAATGGGCCATGATTGTTCTAAAGTAAGACCATTTATAAATACATAAATGGGGAAGATCTTGCCGACTTGTATTACCATTTGGTTGTTAATGACCTATCTTTTGATTTCTGATAGGCCCTTTGTTAAACTCTAA
>NW_024536300.1:0-8510 GCF_016097555.1 Gigantopelta aegis | reverse complement strand
ACCAATTTCTTTATATTTTCAAAATCTTTCCAAGACAACACTGTGCAGATAGAACATATGTAGAAGAAAAAATAGCTGCTCATTGTATGAAGAAATTCCAAAATTTGATAAAGTTATTACATTTTGAAGTTGGTGTCCCTCAAGTTTCCATTGCTAAAATTGGCCATGGCAAGGCACTGTGGTAGGTGTTTTAACACAGCCTCTGTATACTCTCAGTTTAAAGGTGACATACCGATACTTACCGAGCATTGCTTTAATATGTATATCATTGGAATGCATTAGTGTGGGCCAGTTTTTAGGGGAAAAAAATGGACTGATAGGCCTCAGATTACAGTTATCTTCCCATTTGGTTGTCCAAAATCCGGAAGTTTCACCGCGCAAGTAGTCTGCTGTTTGACTGTGATTATTTCATGGCAGACAGCTATGAAGTGGCAACTGTTTGACTGAAGTGACAGGGGATAGCATGTAGTTTGTAAACATGTGTAACTGTTGACATTGAAGACTTGTTTGTGGTAATTCCGGCCCATGCAAAAGTAGTGCTTTTTGTGTAAAATGGGTGTACTCCGGCCTGGTTTAGAGGGTGTGTCTGTTTAAACCAATATGCTGGGAGAAAGAGCTGGACAACAGGGGTTGTCCTTTTCAGGGTGTGTGTCCCCCATGCAGGCAAAGGTACATACAAAACTTCACGGGCCTGCTGATATTAATAAAAATGTTATAGCCACTAAGGCTATATAGAAACATATAGCGAAATTAATTGTGGTCTGAGGCCTGATATAGTTCACACATTACACCGGTTAAATGCTTGATTCTGATGAAAGTATTATAACCAGAGAGGTGAAATTACACAGACTGATTGTGCATACCACAAGGAATATGAAAACTAATTTATTTATTTTCTAAATATTTTATTAAATTAAAAAACATTTTTTTTTGAATTTATTAAAAATTAAAATTAAAAGTTTCAACTTTTAAATTTCAATATCCTCCAAAATAGCATAAAATGACCTCTGATGTTACTACAGGTTGTTGCAATATTTTTTAACAGTTTTGAGCTAATAATTTGGTAAAAAAGAGCAAAAGTTGGATTTTGTTAGTCAATATTGAGATTTTGATTTTTTTTACATATTGAATTTTAAAGAGTTTCTCAATTATTGCAATTGGACAGAAGATCTAAATATAATGAATATATCACTACTAAATGTAATTAAACACTTTAAATAAATAGTATACAGTTTTTAACAAGATTAAGTACTCTAATAATACATTTCACCTACATTTATGTAAATTACACATTTCAGTCATTTTTCAGAAATGGTCTTTTATCCTTAGAAAATCTAATAGGCTAATATTCTATGCTGTCTGAATGTATTTATTGTGTTCAGTAATCAGATGCTGGTATACTTGTCAAGTTTATTGCAGAAAATGTGCCAAAAAGGTTAACATTTGGCTTGTAATACATATGGCAGAATAATCCATAATGCATATTCAGTGGTCATTACTACAAACATCCTTCCAATCAAGAAATACTACACTGAGGTATCCCAGACACTGGCACATGACTACACTTGTTAACAGTTATCACTGGAAACTGAAAAATATGGTGCAAGTACCTCTTGGTAGGATTTATATCAGCATTTTGTGACAAAATCTTCATTTTCAAAGTTGTCGTCAACAAAAAAAATATTATGGTGTATACCTAAGTAATATCTGTAGGGCATATTCATATTAATATGCATTTATATGGACTGTTTTGCCTTTTACAAAGTGGCTACATGTCTAATACAGTAAATGAAGTAGATTAAGTAAATACAGCAGGTCAAAATTGAATATGAGGCCTATCATGTCTAATTTTCCCTGAAATTAGTGTGTAAACATTTGTTGCAAATGGCCCCAATTTTGTGACTTTCACCATCCCTCTGACACATTTCTAATAATGGATCATGAATTCAGTCACCATATCTTTACTAAGCCTCCACTTATCATATCTAAAATGCAAAATTTTACAGTTTTAGATTTTTTTGTTTTTCAAAAATTTAAATTTAAGTTTAATATTTAATTAAAAATGAAGTAAAATCTAATGATTGATTTTTTTTCCTTTAAATATTTCAAAATCTTTCCAAGACAACACTGTGCAGATAGAACATATGTAGAAGAAAAAATAGCTGCTCATTGTATGAAGAAATTCCAAAATTTGATAAAGTTATTACATTTTGAAGTTGGTGTCCCTCAAGTTTCCATTGCTAAAATTGGCCATGGCAAGGCACTGTGGTAGGTGTTTTAACACAGCCTCTGTATACTCTCAGTTTAAAGGTGACATACCGATACTTACCGAGCATTGCTTTAATATGTATATCATTGGAATGCATTAGTGTGGGCCAGTTTTTAGGGGAAAAAATGGACTGATAGGCCTCAGATTACAGTTATCTTCCCATTTGGTTGTCCAAAATCCGGAAGTTTCACCGCGCAAGTAGTCTGCTGTTTGACTGTGATTATTTCATGGCAGACAGCTATGAAGTGGCAACTGTTTGACTGAAGTGACAGGGGATAGCATGTAGTTTGTAAACATGTGTAACTTGTTGACATTGAAGACTTGTTTGTGGTAATTCCGGCCCATGCAAAAGTAGTGCTTTTTGTGTAAAATGGGTGTACTCCGGCCTGGTTTAGAGGGTGTGTCTGTTTAAACCAATATGCTGGGAGAAAGAGCTGGACAACAGGGGTTGTCCTTTTCAGGGTGTGTGTCCCCCATGCAGGCAAAGGTACATACAAAACTTCACGGGCCTGCTGATATTAATAAAAATGTTATAGCCACTAAGGCTATATAGAAACATATAGCGAAATTAATTGTGGTCTGAGGCCTGATATAGTTCACACATTACACCGGTTAAATGCTGATTCTGATGAAAGTATTATAACCAGAGAGGTGAAATTACACAGACTGATTGTGCATACCACAAGGAATATGAAAACTAATTTATTTATTTTCTAAATATTTTATTAAATTAAAAAACATTTTTTTTGAATTTATTAAAAATTAAAATTAAAAGTTTCAACTTTTAAATTTCAATATCCTCCAAAATAGCATAAAATGACCTCTGATGTTACTACAGGTTGTTGCAATATTTTTTAACAGTTTTGAGCTAATAATTTGGTAAAAAAGAGCAAAAGTTGGATTTTGTTAGTCAATATTGAGATTTTGATTTTTTTTACATATTGAATTTTAAAGAGTTTCTCAATTATTGCAATTGGACAGAAGATCTAAATATAATGAATATATCACTACTAAATGTAATTAAACACTTTAAATAAATAGTATACAGTTTTTAACAAGATTAAGTACTCTAATAATACATTTCACCTACATTTATGTAAATTACACATTTCAGTCATTTTTCAGAAATGGTCTTTTATCCTTAGAAAATCTAATAGGCTAATATTCTATGCTGTCTGAATGTATTTATTGTGTTCAGTAATCAGATGCTGGTATACTTGTCAAGTTTATTGCAGAAAATGTGCCAAAAAGGTTAACATTTGGCTTGTAATACATATGGCAGAATAATCCATAATGCATATTCAGTGGTCATTACTACAAACATCCTTCCAATCAAGAAATACTACACTGAGGTATCCCAGACACTGGCACATGACTACACTTGTTAACAGTTATCACTGGAAACTGAAAAATATGGTGCAAGTACCTCTTGGTAGGATTTATATCAGCATTTTGTGACAAAATCTTCATTTTCAAAGTTGTCGTCAACAAAAAAAATATTATGGTGTATACCTAAGTAATATCTGTAGGGCATATTCATATTAATATGCATTTATATGGACTGTTTTGCCTTTTACAAAGTGGCTACATGTCTAATACAGTAAATGAAGTAGATTAAGTAAATACAGCAGGTCAAAATTGAATATGAGGCCTATCATGTCTAATTTTCCCTGAAATTAGTGTGTAAACATTTGTTGCAAATGGCCCCAATTTTGTGACTTTCACCATCCCTCTGACACATTTCTAATAATGGATCATGAATTCAGTCACCATATCTTTACTAAGCCTCCACTTATCATATCTAAAATGCAAAATTTTACAGTTTTAGATTTTTTTGTTTTTCAAAAATTTAAATTTAAGTTTAATATTTAATTAAAAATGAAGTAAAATCTAATGATTGATTTTTTTTCCTTTAAATATTTCAAAATCTTTCCAAGACAACACTGTGCAGATAGAACATATGTAGAAGAAAAAATAGCTGCTCATTGTATGAAGAAATTCCAAAATTTGATAAAGTTATTACATTTTGAAGTTGGTGTCCCTCAAGTTTCCATTGCTAAAATTGGCCATGGCAAGGCACTGTGGTAGGTGTTTTAACACAGCCTCTGTATACTCTCAGTTTAAAGGTGACATACCGATACTTACCGAGCATTGCTTTAATATGTATATCATTGGAATGCATTAGTGTGGGCCAGTTTTTAGGGGAAAAAATGGACTGATAGGCCTCAGATTACAGTTATCTTCCCATTTGGTTGTCCAAAATCCGGAAGTTTCACCGCGCAAGTAGTCTGCTGTTTGACTGTGATTATTTCATGGCAGACAGCTATGAAGTGGCAACTGTTTGACTGAAGTGACAGGGGATAGCATGTAGTTTGTAAACATGTGTAACTTGTTGACATTGAAGACTTGTTTGTGGTAATTCCGGCCCATGCAAAAGTAGTGCTTTTTGTGTAAAATGGGTGTACTCCGGCCTGGTTTAGAGGGTGTGTCTGTTTAAACCAATATGCTGGGAGAAAGAGCTGGACAACAGGGGTTGTCCTTTTCAGGGTGTGTGTCCCCCATGCAGGCAAAGGTACATACAAAACTTCACGGGCCTGCTGATATTAATAAAAATGTTATAGCCACTAAGGCTATATAGAAACATATAGCGAAATTAATTGTGGTCTGAGGCCTGATATAGTTCACACATTACACCGGTTAAATGCTTGATTCTGATGAAAGTATTATAACCAGAGAGGTGAAATTACACAGACTGATTGTGCATACCACAAGGAATATGAAAACTAATTTATTTATTTTCTAAATATTTTATTAAATTAAAAAACATTTTTTTTTGAATTTATTAAAAATTAAAATTAAAAGTTTCAACTTTTAAATTTCAATATCCTCCAAAATAGCATAAAATGACCTCTGATGTTACTACAGGTTGTTGCAATATTTTTTAACAGTTTTGAGCTAATAATTTGGTAAAAAAGAGCAAAAGTTGGATTTTGTTAGTCAATATTGAGATTTTGATTTTTTTTACATATTGAATTTTAAAGAGTTTCTCAATTATTGCAATTGGACAGAAGATCTAATATAATGAATATATCACTACTAAATGTAATTAAACACTTTAAATAAATAGTATACAGTTTTTAACAAGATTAAGTACTCTAATAATACATTTCACCTACATTTATGTAAATTACACATTTCAGTCATTTTTCAGAAATGGTCTTTTATCCTTAGAAAATCTAATAGGCTAATATTCTATGCTGTCTGAATGTATTTATTGTGTTCAGTAATCAGATGCTGGTATACTTGTCAAGTTTATTGCAGAAAATGTGCCAAAAAGGTTAACATTTGGCTTGTAATACATATGGCAGAATAATCCATAATGCATATTCAGTGGTCATTACTACAAACATCCTTCCAATCAAGAAATACTACACTGAGGTATCCCAGACACTGGCACATGACTACACTTGTTAACAGTTATCACTGGAAACTGAAAAATATGGTGCAAGTACCTCTTGGTAGGATTTATATCAGCATTTTGTGACAAAATCTTCATTTTCAAAGTTGTCGTCAACAAAAAAAATATTATGGTGTATACCTAAGTAATATCTGTAGGGCATATTCATATTAATATGCATTTATATGGACTGTTTTGCCTTTTACAAAGTGGCTACATGTCTAATACAGTAAATGAAGTAGATTAAGTAAATACAGCAGGTCAAAATTGAATATGAGGCCTATCATGTCTAATTTTCCCTGAAATTAGTGTGTAAACATTTGTTGCAAATGGCCCCAATTTTGTGACTTTCACCATCCCTCTGACACATTTCTAATAATGGATCATGAATTCAGTCACCATATCTTTACTAAGCCTCCACTTATCATATCTAAAATGCAAAATTTTACAGTTTTAGATTTTTTTGTTTTTCAAAAATTTAAATTTAAGTTTAATATTTAATTAAAAATGAAGTAAAATCTAATGATTGATTTTTTTTTTTCCTTTAAATATTTCAAAATCTTTCCAAGACAACACTGTGCAGATAGAACATATGTAGAAGAAAAAATAGCTGCTCATTGTATGAAGAAATTCCAAAATTTGATAAAGTTATTACATTTTGAAGTTGGTGTCCCTCAAGTTTCCATTGCTAAAATTGGCCATGGCAAGGCACTGTGGTAGGTGTTTTAACACAGCCTCTGTATACTCTCAGTTTAAAGGTGACATACCGATACTTACCGAGCATTGCTTTAATATGTATATCATTGGAATGCATTAGTGTGGGCCAGTTTTTAGGGGAAAAAATGGACTGATAGGCCTCAGATTACAGTTATCTTCCCATTTGGTGTCCAAAATCCGAAGTTTCACCGCGCAAGTAGTCTGCTGTTTGACTGTGATTATTTCATGGCAGACAGCTATGAAGTGGCAACTGTTTGACTGAAGTGACAGGGGATAGCATGTAGTTTGTAAACATGTGTAACTTGTTGACATTGAAGACTTGTTTGTGGTAATTCCGGCCCATGCAAAAGTAGTGCTTTTTGTGTAAAATGGGTGTACTCCGGCCTGGTTTAGAGGGTGTGTCTGTTTAAACCAATATGCTGGGAGAAAGAGCTGGACAACAGGGGTTGTCCTTTTCAGGGTGTGTGTCCCCCATGCAGGCAAAGGTACATACAAAACTTCACGGGCCTGCTGATATTAATAAAAATGTTATAGCCACTAAGGCTATATAGAAACATATAGCGAAATTATTGTGGTCTGAGGCCTGATATAGTTCACACATTACACCGGTTAAATGCTTGATTCTGATGAAAGTATTATAACCAGAGAGGTGAAATTACACAGACTGATTGTGCATACCACAAGGAATATGAAAACTAATTTATTTATTTTCTAAATATTTTATTAAATTAAAAAACATTTTTTTTTGAATTTATTAAAAATTAAAATTAAAAGTTTCAACTTTTAAATTTCAATATCCTCCAAAATAGCATAAAATGACCTCTGATGTTACTACAGGTTGTTGCAATATTTTTTAACAGTTTTGAGCTAATAATTTGGTAAAAAAGAGCAAAAGTTGGATTTTGTTAGTCAATATTGAGATTTTGATTTTTTTTACATATTGAATTTTAAAGAGTTTCTCAATTATTGCAATTGGACAGAAGATCTAAATATAATGAATATATCACTACTAAATGTAATTAAACACTTTAAATAAATAGTATACAGTTTTTAACAAGATTAAGTACTCTAATAATACATTTCACCTACATTTATGTAAATTACACATTTCAGTCATTTTTCAGAAATGGTCTTTTATCCTTAGAAAATCTAATAGGCTAATATTCTATGCTGTCTGAATGTATTTATTGTGTTCAGTAATCAGATGCTGGTATACTTGTCAAGTTTATTGCAGAAAATGTGCCAAAAAGGTTAACATTTGGCTTGTAATACATATGGCAGAATAATCCATAATGCATATTCAGTGGTCATTACTACAAACATCCTTCCAATCAAGAAATACTACACTGAGGTATCCCAGACACTGGCACATGACTACACTTGTTAACAGTTATCACTGGAAACTGAAAAATATGGTGCAAGTACCTCTTGGTAGGATTTATATCAGCATTTTGTGACAAAATCTTCATTTTCAAAGTTGTCGTCAACAAAAAAAATATTATGGTGTATACCTAAGTAATATCTGTAGGGCATATTCATATTAATATGCATTTATATGGACTGTTTTGCCTTTTACAAAGTGGCTACATGTCTAATACAGTAAATGAAGTAGATTAAGTAAATACAGCAGGTCAAAATTGAATATGAGGCCTATCATGTCTAATTTTCCCTGAAATTAGTGTGTAAACATTTGTTGCAAATGGCCCCAATTTTGTGACTTTCACCATCCCTCTGACACATTTCTAATAATGGATCATGAATTCAGTCACCATATCTTTACTAAGCCTCCACTTATCATATCTAAAATGCAAAATTTTACAGTTTTAGATTTTTTTGTTTTCAAAAATTTAAATTTAAGTTTAATATTTAATTAAAAATGAAGCACTGTGCAGATAGAACATATGTAGAAGAAAAAATAGCTGCTCATTGTATGAAGAAATTCCAAAATTTGATAAAGTTATTACATTTTGAAGTTGGTGTCCCTCAAGTTTCCATTGCTAAAATTGGCCATGGCAAGGCACTGTGGTAGGTGTTTTAACACAGCCTCTGTATACTCTCAGTTTAAAG
>NW_024536299.1:0-9499 GCF_016097555.1 Gigantopelta aegis | reverse complement strand
CATTTTCTTTGTGGTAAGCAATCTGAAATAGACCGGTTTGGTGTAATGAGAATAGGTTAACGACCCTTAATCAAAAAGTTCCTGACCGTACCCCCCAAACCCCTCCCGCACCATCAACCGGCACCACATCCACAACGAGTTTTAAAAAAGTTTCACCTAGGGCTGCAGGGACTCCTTGGAAAACCGGGCAACCTCCTTCAGCAAAGTGGATAAAGGGGTCTCGTAGGTATTTGACGTAAGGTTGGAAACCCCCATAAGACAAGTGAGGCTAGATCCCACTGAATGACCCCACAAAGAATTAAGGGAGATCGGGTCTCCACCATATTAAGACTGGAGCATCCTAAATCCCCTTTGCATGCTTCTCTTTTGACCCCTAATTTTTTTAATGAACTTGATAATAAGAGCAGTTGATATTATCGCTCAAAAAGTATAGAAACCAAGGGACTTGTAGTTGAGAGAGAAGCAGAGAATTGTAGACAAGAACATTTGAAGGGACAAATGAGCCTAGGCCACCATAACGACTAGGTAGAGAAATCCAGGCACGGTCACGTCATTCACTGAATCCGCACCAAAAGAGAAGACAAAAGATGACACCTGAGACGGTTCTACAGAGGAGCAAGTTGACTCTTAGATGTCGGACAGGTACGGAAGAAATAAGTCCATCTCCCAAATAGGCCATGGACAAAGGACGAATAAGCCGCTGAGGTTGTGACTTTGCAAACTCTGCCAATATCTTAACTGATCACACACCATTAGTAATATTGTAGAGATCTGATTACATAGAATGTTTTCATCACCAATGGACAACCCAAAAGAGTGACACAGAAGATACAACTCTAACACCAGTACCATCAAATATCTCACAGGCCCTTTCATATCTCTCTCTTTTACCAACAGGGTGGTCTTCTTAGAGTTAGGGAAATAGCCACAAGCTTCACCGAGCTGGTTAATATAATCCCACCATCTTCTGATCTCCAGCAGGAGCCCGAACTAGTAGCATCATCTGTATACCATAGCTGTTTAACACTCACTCTACTGGATAGCTCTTTAATAAGGAGAACTGTTGCTACCGCAAACATGGCCATTGCCAATGGGGTCTCCTTGTGTAGTACCCTCCTTTGAAAATAAAGTGACCCCGTCAATAAATAAAGAAGTATCAGTACGGTACTATTAATGAGAACCCTCCCTAATGAGGGACAGAGGTAGAGAATATTCCTAAGAGCAAGCCCCCTATTTAATGCTTAAAGGCATTTGACGCATCAATAAATAGTCCCCCTATTTAATGCGTTAAAGGCATTTGACGCATCATAAATAGTAGACCATCATCATCCCAGCTTCATTATAAAGATGGCGAACAGAATGTATGATAGCCTCACAAGCGAACTCTGCCCAGCACATAACTGAAGACAACCAGTTATTTCCAAAATGTCGGATCGAATAACAGATAATATAGCTTTACCAATTAATCTCGTTACACACTTCACCGACACCAATAGGTCTGACCCCAGGGTTTTTATCTAACGCTATGAGTCTACCTGCCACCAGGGCATCAATACTGTTAGGATCAACATAACAGGTACATAATTTTCTAGCAACACATGCAATAGACTCACAGAGATCCTCTGATTCCCCCGCAAAGGATGAACACACTTTCTTCCAACTAGAGGCATCCATTCTGGAGGGACCAGCAGCACCGTCCATCTTCAAGATAGTTTGACGAATTAACAACCCATTAATCTGATCAAAAGCCACTCTATGAGGATCATGATCAGGAGGTGGTGTGACCTGGAGAAGGAACATAGACGGTACAACATGAGAGGGATCAGATGTTTCATGAGGAGAGCATCACGGACAGTTTCACACGAAGGATCATCAATAGATAGAGGATTAGATAGAGAAAGTGGCTGGCCAGATTTAGATTGTGACTCATCAAGAATACGTAGTGCAGCTCTGACCTTCCCCTCAAACATATGTGACCGGATATGTAAAAAGGGACCACTTGAGTCATTTCTGTCATTTTCACTTTTTCATACCATTTTAAAGTGTAGATAATGCTGAATGTTTGATACCTTCAATAAATGCATGCGTTGCTCAAGAAACGAGATATAAACGGAAATAGAGTGGCTACTACCAAAAATTTAATTTGAGAAAAGTGGAATTTAATTTTCCACCCCCGCATCCCGTACACTAATATTTGATAACGCAACGCTTCTACGTGCAAAGCTAGAAAGAAAATTGGCTTTTCAGACGCTTCAAAATGACTGTCAGGAACTATTCTCTTCGTTTTTTTGGTTAACTCAAATTCTCCAAAATATTGAAACCATCACTTTTTCTGTCCATACTGAAATTTTTGTTTTTGACAGAAGTGGTCCCTTTTCCAATCCGGTCACATATTATGGGTGAAAGAATTGAGAAGGTCAGATTTCTTATCATGACGATACCACTGTTGAATTTCTTCTCTATTGTTTCTCTTCTTTAAATAAGTCCCTAAATAGACCATCTTTCCATAACTGTAAACAGCGTTCAATAGCAACAACTGATCTTCGATTCGAACGACGATGAGGTTTCTGTAAGAGTAGCAGAGGAAGGAGGAACACCGCTTTCAGCGCTATGCCCTCACATGGCTGAATCCTCGGAGTAGGAACGAAAATAAACGTGACATCTCCTTCACAAACGACCGACCGTGCTTACCATACGGAAACTTGAAGAGGTTGGGGGTCCACTGAACAGCCTTTGAATAGCATCTGTTGATCACAGAAATACACTCATTACCAGAAAGGTCACTCCCATACGAAGTTAGGGTCAGACACAGCCTTGAACAAAGGTAGGTTCAACCGCCAAGTTGTGAGAAGACAACAAGGATGCTGGTGAAGCATGGTGGGGTTGACACCGTGGAAGGTTGACAGGAACAGGAGAGGGAGACCGAGCACGTGATGCCGAGTATGTTGAGTGGGAACAGGAGACGGCGACTGTTTAGCAGGTAAGTTGGGCACAGTTGCCAAGCTTTGAGGGTAGACAGGACGTACAAAAAATGACCACTCTTCACACAACAACAGTTACCGACAATAGCCCTTCTTGTTACAACGACAACACACTCTACCACTACCACAAGGCATTCTTCCACTTCCATAGTAAAATAATTTGTGTTCTCAATCACTAGCCATTAGTCGCAGTACGTTAGCCACCCGTAAAACTCCGCAAATCTGCATATAGTGGCATGGTGGGGGAACCACGCCTATTATAGTGCATATTTTTATTGGCATGGGTGGGGACCACGCCTATTATATTGCGTATTATATTGCGTTTGTGATTATCAGTAAGTTATTCTTTGTTTCTACATTTCAAGAGAATGAGTGTGAGATAGAGAGAAAATGCAGAGAGTGGTGAAAGTATATCATAATATAGTAATACATGCACATAATAGATACAAGTCAGTAAACCAGTTAGTTTTCAACTTCTAAACTTCATTTCTTCTACAATGCAAGCACACATAGTCATTATTTTGTTGTTCACATGCACAAGCTAGATGTACCCATATTGTACAAACCTGCCATTCTTATCAGTCAACTATATCTTCTTGATCATTGTCATCATTGTCTTCTCTGAAGCAGACACCACATACCTGGATAGAAACTTTTCTGGACATATTCTCTTTGCTTTTTGCTCCTCCTTAAAACTAGGCAAGGTTGGCCCATCGATATATACAATCTTTCTTTTCTTCATACTCTGATATCTATTTGCTTCTCACGGTTAGAATTTGGTGCAGGACGTTTAGGAACAGGTTAGCATTTGTGTAATACTACTCTGACGGGGTCTTATCAGCTTTAACAGACAAATTGCAGATGAGAGATGTGATATAACAGATGTAATGGTGTCACGGTTAGAGCAAGACTCTACCAGTAATTGTTATTCTGGTGCTTTTTGCTGAAAGGTTTGCTTGCAATCTAAAAGTGAGCCTGTATTTCTTGACTGGAGAAGTCTAGAGTAATAATCTAGCCTTTCTTCTGTAGTAGTATCTTCAACAGTTTCTATAGTTGTACATGGAGTGGTTCATTTGTTTTAGGCTCATCAGTTTAAAGTTGTTGGAGGTTTTTTCTATTTGAGGTTCTTCATATGAAGCTGTCTCATGTTCTTCTCCATTATTAAGATCCATCAATACACATTCTCTTCTTAGATATTTGAAGATAACCAAGTGTACATGTTTTGCACGCAGTATAGTGGACTGCATAATCAACACAGGAACATGAATACATATGTTAAACATACATCACAACAATTACACTTTAGGAGACAATCACATGACTCCAAATGCAGTGTACATCATACAACTTGCCTGACTTGCTTGCAGACATCACATGCACATTGTTTCTTGTTATTAATGATGCCTTGATTCTTTTTTCCTTCAGTAGAACTCTTAAGTGGTGATAAATGTCAATCTTATCCTGGTTACCTCTTTACATAGGGTATTCAAATCCTTTCTCCACGCCTTGTTGACATGCCATGTACAATAGAGTTTTGGTGTCACATACCAAAAGACTCCAACCCAGGATAAAAAAAATTGATCTGCCATGTCTGACTTAAAAACACTTGTTCTTAAATCACCTACATTTGCTTTAAAGGCTTCAGAATTGTGTAAGTAATGCTGTGTCAACCCGTTTTGACAGAGACCACGCAACAGGAATCCCTTCTTGTGGTCATCAATAACCAAGACAGTAATTAATGTAAAGTCATACATATTAGTACCATGGGTGGTCGTCCATACATATGACTTTCTCCCCAAACGTGATCATCATATCACGCTGATACTCCGTTTGAATTGCCAAAGATCAGAAAGTCATTTTGGCTAAGTCATCACAATTCATCTCCTTGTTCCTCTCCTAGGTTCTTGAATATTAAAATAGGTTTATATTCCATTTCTTTCATTTCTATACAGCAAAGCTGATACATTTGTATCAAATATTCAACATTAACTGTAATGTGCGGCCTGTTATAATAGTGCATTTTCCTTAACTTGCCAAGAGTTTTGTTCAAAAAAATGATGAACGAAAATGTTTACTTTTGCATGCGAAACTGTGTACAAATATGTTCAGCCCCCCCCCCCCCCCCCCCCCCCCCCCCCCCCCCCCCCCCCCCCACTCCAACTTTTTTGAGCTTCCTCCGCCTATGTTTATCTTATCCTTAACGCAGTATGGTTGAACACTTGACACAACAAATGCAATATAACAGGGCGATAATAGGCGTGGTCCCTCACCCACGCCAATAAGTAGATTTGCCCCCACCATGCCAATATACGTAGATTTGTCGGAGTTTTACGGGTGGCTAACGTACTTCGACTATACCATGTCCAAGTTGAGAAGAGCCACCCAGACATGCGAGTACTTTGCCGTTTTACGTGCTAATCGACATGAAACTTGCACAATCGATTTATCTTGCAAATGCGCATTTTATATATAAAAATTGGCTCTCTAGCACTATGAGAAAGTACCAAACTAAAGCTCCATACATTTCAATGGCATACCCCTTTACACCTCCTTCGAATTGCACACCTTCGAGGGTTTAATAAAAAACAATGTTCGCCTTGAGAAGTCAGCCATCTATCCGTGGCCATTCTAAATTACAATTCTAATTATATGAACAAATGGTATATTATAACAATTATTATTAAAATAATAACCAGGTATCGGCTCTTTTGTGATTTGAAGCAGCTATAAAGCCACCATAGTTTTTGAAAAAAACTTTCGATAAAGAAGGAAGACTGAGATATATGCTAGTTTCTCCTTCCTGTAACCTCTTGATGCTGGTACGTTTAACGTTTTTGTAGCATCCGAGGTTCGTTTCAGAGATCTTTCAGTCTGTTTACGCCTGCCAAGTTCCCTCAAAATATTCATAGACATATTCACAACAACCTCCTTTGTTTGCGCTCTCAATCTCTTTCCAGTTGGCATGTTCACAAACACCGAGAGAAAAAACGTGGTGTGTTCGCATGACATTCACGTGAACAAATAATGAATATAATTAAAATGTGCTTCAGCGCTAATTGTGTATAATAGAGAAGGAAATTCCTCACCTTAATTCCATGCATAAAACACCTTTTTTTAATAAAGGGCTCTTCTAACTTGGACATGGTATAATGGCTAGTCTCTCTGTCTTAGTAGCCATTTGTTATGGGCGTGTCATATGGGGTATGAAGCACTAGCCACACCTCCCTTAAACTCGTTGTACACCACAGGAGTATCACGAGACCTGCTGCACCAAACATAAAGAACCATGGCTGCCTGGAGAGCACTTAGCTGGGTCAGAGTCAACCATTTAGTAAGTATATAGCTAAAAGAAAGTATTGAAATAATTATGTAATATTCAGTAATTACTTAATGCTGTACATATATCTCTTAACATAAGGCTGGATATATTACATGCATTATATCTAACATGAAATTGGTCAACGTTTGAGCTATGTACAGCATCATATCTCGACCTACAATGTTTACTGATGTTTTGTAGGTCTGGGTATGAGACTATTTGGAGTCTGACTTCTGGTTCGGTCATTGTCACAAAATTCAGTAATAGGTAACTCATTCATTTAAAGATTGATAATAGATACAATCAATATCAAAGGTATTTCAATAGCTTTAAAATTCACAGTACATTAAGTAGTTATAATGTGACTTGTTCCTTTATTCATTTAGGACTAATTCAATGAGATATCTGAGTACAAAACATTACCAACAAGAGATACAAAGTCTCCAGACACCTGTTAGTTCATGATTTTGATTGTGAAGCCATCAGACAAAAAATGTAACACCTCTATCAGAACAAAGAGCACATGGACACTGTCCAAGTTGCTTGTTGTCTTAAAAGAGAATAACCTCTTTCACAGTCAGTGGTCACCCTCAACATCTTGCTAAGGAAATGGGTTTCAATTGAGTCACCATATCTGGCAATGCTTTGATGGTAAGTATGTGTAAAGGGTAGAAAGGGATGATGGTGATGGCAGAACTCGTGGTGGTATAAAAACGGCCTCCTGGGAACAGTTGCATACCTTATTTTCTTGGAGCTTGTGGTTGAGATTGGTTGGATTCCCAATACACTCACATATTCAGATCCAAAAATACTGGTGATTACCATGATGAGTGCTGATCATTGGAGGAGTGGTTTGCTACCAAACTTTTCCCAAATATTCCACCTAACAGTCTTATTGTCATGGATAACGGCTCATATCCATAGTATCGTAGTGACCCTGTTCCAGTGAAATGTTGTACAAAGCAAAAGATGCAAGATTGGCTCAGTCAAAGGGAGTTGAATTTCCTAACAAATGCCTTGAAAGCTGAATTGTATAGCATCATACAAAGATTGAAACTACCCCTCGCTTTTTGTTGATGACCATGGGTATTGCTGAGGTTAAGAACTTAGTCAAGATAGCTTTTGTATTATTGATATGTACATCATACAGGGCATGAGGTGGTCTGACTCCTTTGCTCACTCACATCTCAATCCTATTGAGTTGGCTGACGCATAGGTTTAAGGCACCATCAAGCTAACCCTCATGGATTTAATCTCTGTGAGGTTGCTCATCTTGCATGAGAGGATTTTGATGGTTGTGAACCCAAAACGTTGGAAGAGTCTCATTTCAACATGTTGATCCCCTTTGAAGACACACGTTGTTCTAATGATGGCCTCGATAATATTTTAGGGTATGAGGTCATCTTTCGAGTTGAGATGAATTGAATGAGATCTGATGATTCAGATCATGTGATAATTCATGATTAACCGTTAGTTCTAGCCCCCCCCCCATCCCCCCCCCCCCCCCCCCCCCCCCCCCCCCCCCCCCCCCCCCCCCCCCCCCCCCCCCCCCCCCCCCCCCCCCCCCTCTCCCCTTCCCCTCCCCCCCCCCCCCCCCCCCCCCCCCCCCCCCCCTGACCCGCCCCCCCCCCCGCCCCCCCCCCCCCCCCCCCTCCTCCCCCCCCCCCCACCCCCCCCCCCCCCCCCCCCCCCCCCCCCCACCCCCCCCCCCCCCCTGGACCCCCCCCCCCCCCCCCCCCACCCCCCCCCCCCCCCCCCCCCCCCCCCCCCCCCCCCCCCCCCCCTTTCTCCCCCCCCCCCCCCCCCCCCCCCCCCCCCCCCCCCCCCCCCCCCCCCCCCCCCCCCCCCCCCCCCCCCCCCCCCCCCCCCCCCCCCCCCCCCCCCCCCCCCCCCCCCCCCCCCAGTCTTCCTTCTGTTTCAAAGTTTTTATCAAAACCATGATGGCCTTATAGCTGGCCTCAAATCGCAAAAAGGACCAATACCTGGTTATTGTTTTTAAGTTAATAGGAATTGGTTATATTGGAAAATACCTGTTCATGATAAATAGAAATGGTACTACTGTTTGGGTAGATCATCCCCTTCAATTTCATAATACATTAAGTAAATTAATAGGTATTAGTTTGCATTTTTCATAACTTGTATATTATTATTAATTGAATCAATTTGGGTATTAATCCCTTTTAAACAATTTTGGTACAAAAATAATGTATGTATAATGTGTAATATATA
This sequence comes from Gigantopelta aegis, assembly GCF_016097555.1. NCBI lineage: Eukaryota > Metazoa > Mollusca > Gastropoda > Neomphalida > Peltospiridae > Gigantopelta > Gigantopelta aegis. The sequence continues at coordinate 970 of NW_024536299.1, read as the reverse complement.
ACTTGTTTTAGTTGAAAATAATTTTGTGCAAGAATCCCCACTTGTTATTGGCCATGGAATCAGTGTTGAGTTTTAATACATGATTGAGTTATACACTGGAAACAAAGAGGCTTTTAATAGAGTTTGAGAGACACACAATGCCTCTGTCAAATCTCAATAAACATTTCATAGCAGGCTAAACTCTGAAATACTATATAAGGGTAAATGCATTATTGGTATAGTAATAACAATTTATATGATATAAGACTCATTCTATGACATATAATGATAACTGGTGGGGTTCTTCAACACATTGTTTCACCTAACAAACGAGTAGCTCATTGGTTTGGCAGGAAATAAAAACCACAATCATTAACCAGATCAGTGGACGGAAGTAAATAGCATTTGATGAGCAAATGGTTCAACTAGATGGATGAAGATGCGGTCGAAGAATAGAGGATATTGGAGATAGAAGATAGATGGACATATGAGATGGTAGAATGGATTCAAAATCCTTGTTTAATTCAAAATCCATCAAAGGTTTGGTTCAAACTGTACAAATTGGTAAAAAAGTTTCATTATATAACGGATGTAATGTAACAAATATTATTGTTATAGGAAATGGAAACTCTATTTAGATGTTTTATTTCCTATGTGGGTAACTTGTTCCAAAAATATTACATCAATAAAGTGTAAACCTCTTAATTTATTTTCATCAAATTTGTATTAATTGGGTAAATGTGTGTTCATAAGACAATTGTTGTGAATTTTAATTGTATGTTTAATTGCAACTAAATTGTAAAATACTCAATACACAACTTAAGACCCCTAAATCCAAATATTGACTTAATTATCTAAGAGTGTTTCCAATACACTTAATACACAAATTTATTTAAATTGTACTTGATTTATGGAAATCAAGTTACCATGTAGAAATGAAGATGGAACATCTAACCTTATTATGTTATGTAATATCAGAAAGAATTTGGGA
>NW_024536298.1:0-9163 GCF_016097555.1 Gigantopelta aegis | reverse complement strand
GGAAGGGGGAAAAGGTTGGAGAGGGCCAACCGTAAACCGTTGGAGAACCATCGGTCCTCTTGAGGAGCCCGAAGCGACCCCTGAAACAACACCTCAATCCTTTCCGAAACCCTTTCGACAAACACAACCCCAAAACCCGGAGGCCCGCACCCACAAACCCCCCATGCGCCCTAGAACCATACCAAAAGCCCGCCCCCTTTTGGGTTTTTGGGTTTCCCTTGATTGGGCAAATGCCTCCAGTTCCAGGGCCCCCTTCCGGAACTACCCGACTGAGGGTCCCCGCAAACGCAAATGCCCCCGCCCAAAACAACCCAAAGGGCATCGCCTCGAGGATCGTTGCGCCCCAGACCCGTCGCAAAAGCTTTTAACGTTTTCCCCCAACTCTCTTTTCAAAGCTTTTCACCTTTCCTCGGTACGTCCCTCGGCGCGCTTTCACCTTGGATGGGTTACCCAAACCGATTTGGGCTCAATCCAAAAACCCCCCACTTCCTGCCCCCCGCCATCCAGGTTTCTGGGGCCTAGGGGCTCCCTCTCGGGTTTCGGAAATAAATTGATGAGTTTGTTTATATAAATCAATCAAGTTATCTTTGGTTCACCTAATTTGTCATCCAGAAGGTAACCATAGAAATTATGGAGTATCCATAGTAAAATTTCATGCATTTTATCGTTTGTAATCACTGGCGAAATGAATTAATGTGTCATATAACTACACTGAATGTGTGTAACAACTACCCCCTAGCACACCAAATGGATCAACAGACACCTTGTTTACAAAAACACAACATCAGTCCCAGATCATTACATTACCTATTAACCTGAACGTAATTCTAAATCATGTTCTGTATGCGTGACTGAGAAGTATATGGACTGTTATCATGAAAATAGTCTAATAAGTATTGATATAAGATATATCATCTACTTTTAATACACAGCAATATATAAACAACATTATCTGAAATGATATATTGGAAAATCCTCCAACATGCTCTCAATGTGAACTTGTAAACAATATTGACAGTGGGCTTAATAATAAGTGTGAACAGATTTTGTGATGGTGGCTATCGGTCTCTGGAATAGGGGGCACATTGTGACTTGGAGAAAGGGGGCTACGTTTAAAAGGGGTCCAGTGTTGCAGAGCAGGGGCATCTCATCTCTGGGTAGAGTAGCCTATCGTGGCTGGGAGTAACTGGGCATATTGTTGCAGGCAGAAGTGGTGCCTAATTGTGCCTTGTAGAAGTGGCCTATTTTCGCAAGAGAATGGATGCCTCTTGTTTCTGGGAAAAGGTGGCCCATCGTCGCTGTGAGATAAGTGCCACTATCTTTCGCTGGAGTAGGGGGCCTATTGTTGCCTGGAGCGAATGTGGCCTACTGTCGCTGGAGAAGGGGGCACATTGGTGATGTGGGAGAGGTGGCCCTGTCCGTCACTGGGAGGCTTATTGTGGCATGTGAGAGCGGGCGTATCGACGCTGGGAGAAGGGAGCTTATCGTCGCTGTGATAACGGGGCCTATTGTTGCTGGTAGAAGGTTGCCCCGTCGTCCGTTAGGAGAAGGGGGGGGCCTATCGTGTGCTGGAAGAAGTGCCGATCTTGCTGGAGAGGGGGTCCCTGATTGTGCCTGGGAAAGGTTGGGCCTCTCCGTGGCTGGGAGAAAGCTCGCCTATTGTGGCTGGTTTAGGGTTTGGGGTGTTTTGGGTTTGGGGTTGAGGGGTTAGGGGTTAGGGTTTTAGGTTTTGGGTTAGGATTTAGGGCTAGGGTTTAGGGTTAGTGTATAGGGTTTAGGGATTCTGTGTGAACAAGAGTCAAGATATGTTGACGCTGCTTTTATGAGACCAAGAGATGACTCTTGTTGAAGGAACATTTGTAATTGAAGACGGTATTCTTCTGTTTGCTCTAAGTAAAATCTGTCGTCTCGTTTTCTCTTCTTTGGTGAGGTGGTAGATAACAGGAAAAACACCACCAGTACCTGAATGCATGATAGATGAATGAATGATGTAACATAAATCAATTCTCTTTATAATGTTTAGCAAATATATAACTTCGAAGTGGGTAAATGAGTGATTTTCTTGTTAGAAAGTTTCAATCTATTCATTACTACGACTATTCTCCATAGCAGCATTAGGGACATTGACTTAAACCATCAGTAATGTTAATAATTAAATTCATTAATATGGAATCTGATAGTCATCTGTGTGTGGGATACATTCCAGAATCTGCATTACAAGCTTCTTATTTCATTTGTCAATTTTAATTAAAAAACTTGTCAATAGCTGACTTAGCATAATCCTTCAATTGAACTTTTAAATACAAACTATAGAAAGAGATAGTCATAATATAATTATATATAATTCACAGATCATTAGACACTACTTATATATAATTATAATTATATTATATACAATTTCAATTAAAGTGATAAAGATCACTATGAATAAGGGAATAGAGGCTCTTCAAAATAGAACATAGTCTTTAAGGACTACCATGCTATTTGCCTTCAGGTAGTAACAAGTACAAAAAATGTACATGTACCTAGACATCTATAAGTACACATGCCTAATGTTGTATACCTTCATCATATCTTTGACTAGATTAATATATCTATCACTACTTCTTGTTCAATGGATCCTTGTAGATACCAATGTTGACCTCTAACATGACCCTGAGCCCTCACCTACACAGGTTTGGGATCTTTAAAGCCTTCTAGTCTCACTGCGGCCACAGCATTATCACCGTGAGTTTCTAAGGTAATGAGACAAATAACACATAGTTAAATTGATATCACTAGTATGTGTAATATTTTTATATTATGTACATGTACAAAACAATGCATTAGTCCCTAGGTATGGTGGAACTTTATTCATCTAAGGACATGGGCAAATTAAACTGACAACATTATTGGACTGTCACGCAATATTTTATCCTACGCAATTTATTGTCCTAGGCTCAAAAATTGCTTGTTGTTTTTTATCCCAACCTGCAATTTTAATATCGCGTCCGCCCTGCAATTTTATATCTACGTGTGGTCGCTATCTCTCCAACTGAACCAAAGGGTCCTTGCCCGAGTAAAAAAACTGATGCAAGTCTTTTTGACACATGATATACTGCTCAGAAATTCACACTTGTCAGATTTTAGCTGGGAAAAAGAAAGTATGTCCTGAGAAAGACGAGCTATATAATTGATGAACCTTCTCATTATGTGATCAGAGAAGGAAATATCCAGATGGAGCCATTTCAACTGGGGAAGAATAAATAGTAAAAAGGCAGAAAAATTTCCAACATTGATGCCAACATTGGGACAATATGAGGCTTAATGAAAACTGTAAAACGAAATAGGAATGATTTTTGTGGAAAGGGTACATGAATTTGATGTCAAAAACGTGGTTAGGTTTGTTTAAAATTAGTGTTGTTTTTATATTCAACATATGTAGGTTGCTACTTCTAATAAAATGGTTCAGAGATAACAAAACCCAATCCCACAACAATGGCTTCAGACCATATCAGTATATTCTCCTGGTGGTACATGTGGCAATTGACTTTGTCAGCCCAATATCTCAACATATAGAAAAATGGAATCATCACTGTGTCAGATTTTTACAAAATTGGGTGTAGGTCCCTTCCCTGCCTGCCTATGGTGTTTGCTGAAACTTTATTCAAAGTAATGATCATTACTGAGTAAAATTGGGGGGGGGGGGGGGGGGGGGGGGGGGGGGGGGGGGGGGGGGGGGGGGGGGGGCGGGGGGGGGGGGGGGGGGGGGGGGGGGGGGGGGGGGGGGGGGGGGGGGATAGATCAATATTCATATAAAGTCATACTTGAACAGATTTTTTGAGAATGACGTCTCTCTAAATTGTGTTGACAATGGCCAAGAACAGAGAGTTTTAGATGCCAACTCAAAATTCAAATTTATTACAGTTTTTTTAAAATATCCCAACATTATCAGCCCTCAAACCAAAGACAAAAAAAGTTTAGTAACATAAATATTATATAAAATAAGAAGAAGTTATATTTTTTCCAGACAAGAATATAGCATGCCATTGTTAGTGCCCCGGAATAAAATGATTTAGCAACCATTTTTTATCCTAGGATAAAATTATTGCAAACCCATTTTTTAATTTGTGTCCTAGGATAAAATATTCCCCTCAAGCAATTTATTATCCTAGGATTAAATTTAAGTGCAGATAAGGACAAAATCGTGCAGCAATATTTATCCTAGGATAAAATAATTCTGCCATATTTTTATCCGGTAGGACAAATTTTAGTAGGATAATAATTGCCATGACAAGAACATGTACATATTAAAAGTGGTGGGTTCCAAACGCATAAATGGACACATTTAACATGCATATATTTGGCTTTGCTCCTTTAGTTTAAACTTGTATAGACAGCAATTATCAATAACAGTCCTAGAGTGCCAAGTTGTTGATAGTATGCACCTGAATTACTGCCTCAGTTATAGCACTGGTAACCCGAAGTGATCAGTCACTGTACCCAAAGTTTTTCTTGGTTTAATATATGGAAGAATACTTTTGTAAAAGAGAATATACCTAATGGAAATTGAGACAATAATCACATTTTTATAATAGTCACACGCATATGTATGTGATAATTGGATTTTTAATGGAAGTTATGGATACAGGAGATAAACGGCAAAATAAATAAACAGCTAAATACAGTGGTAACGAAATGAATAAATTGATGGATAGATGATGAACAACAGGGACTATCAACATATCTGCTTTCTTACTTGAAGTTTAATTCTAGCAGAAGCAGTGTGTAGAAGAGAGATGAGATCTTGTATTAACAGAATCTCTCTTTTTCTCTTTCTTTGGATTAATGATAGACAAAAGAAGACCACCAAATATCTGAATGTATAGATGGGAGAATAGTAAGTGAATAAATTATATGAATGAATAGATGGTTTGCCATTTGATGAATGAATGAATGATATTAACAGTACAATCATTTTCCTTACCTGTGAAGTCAATAATCTAAATAATCTAAGTACCTCAATTTCACAGTCCTTTTTTGCATAGCAACAGTAGTAGTTGAACAGGCCATAGTAGCAGGTTCATTAGGTATTTCAACTTGTCTACCTTGTATCTCAAAGTGTAACAACTTTGATGTTGTTCATCAACTTTAGGGACTAAGAGAGTCTTCCAACCTTTATGAATAGTAACCCAACTTACACCATAATTAGCTATTAAAAAGCATTTACAGTAGATGAAATATTCAGGCTGTCTTTGTCAGGTCTAGGTTATAGAGGGAGATAACTATTTACCATGTTTTTTATATGAGAGTAGATAGAAACACTAATACTTATCTACATCTCTCACTTCGTCTACTTATCTACAAATCCATTCCTCTGTTTCAAGTCTAAATCAATCTATCTATCAATCTACCAATCCATCCATCATTTACCCACCCATCCATACATCTATTTATCCATCACTTACTCCCAAGTCCTTTGGTTAGCAATATGAATGGGAGGCTGTAAATAGCTTGACTACTTAATGTCAATTCATAGTAATAGAATGAGGTTTATCATTATCACATGTTCCTTAATAAGATTTTCAGAAGGTTTCAGTAGATCCACTATTCAGATTATTGCTCATAGTATCATCATGGTACATGTACATTGCAGACAGAAGAACCATCTGTTGAGCTACAGAACCAAAAAGTAAACTAGAGAGAGATAGATAGATAGATAGAGAGAAGAGAGTGAGAGAGAGAGAGTATTGTAAAGAATTTAGTGATATCATTACCTCTTCAAACAGCAGCTAGAACAATTCTCATATCAGCTTTTTCAGTATCATTAGGATAAACAGGTAACCTATTAAAAAAAGAGAGGTCAAAATCAAAGTACACACTAGTCAATGGTAGCACATGGTACATGCAAACAAATAGTAACTGGCATCATGTATGGCCTCTCATTATTCACTGACCAGGATATGGAAGGTTAAAATCTTCTGTGAGGATTATATACCAGTGCACATAGCTAACTAACTCTTTCTCCATCAGAGACAAACATTAAAAAGAGAAAAAAGTAGTGACATATGTATTATGATCACATATTCTCACATGACATCTCTATTATGATCACTGATTCTCATATGACATCTCTATTATGATCACATGATTCTCACATGACTATCACCTGTTTTGCTATCTCTTGATCATTCTTAACCAATAAGTTGACATTTGATGATATAATGATTGGATTTTGTCTCTTTTCTCATATTCTGTTTCAGTATTAACTATAATATGTACTTCATTACCTAAATTAAATAATATTATTATAGATTAAGGGATAAATGGATGAATGGCTAGATGGCTGGCGAATGAACAGATAGATGGACAAATGGATGGGTGGTTATATGAATGGATGGATAGTGCTTGAATGAGTGGATAAAAAAGATAAGTAAGAAATGGATTTATTTTAGTGTATATAGAAATCAGGAAATACCTGTTATGAGACCCCAGTCTAGCAGGAACATCTAATCCAAAGTTGTTGAAATCAGAAATATAGATTGTCTCAATTAATACTATGATACAAAAGTCTCTGTAGTGAGTGGAGCTTCACTATCACTGGCTTTCTTATGTAGAATTAACAAACTGGCCACAGTTTGTCTTCTTGTACAACCACATTTAGGTTCAAATTCCAGACTTATCTTCTAACCTGGTCTGGAAATTGACTCTGAAATGTGAGGCTGAGGTTTGTTTGCAATTATAGTAAGATTCAACTAAAAACATAATGAGTTAGTTTAGCATCTAAATAGCCATTTCTTTCCCCAAGAAGAATTAAAGTACTCTTTATACAGTTGAAGATACACCAGAAAGTGTACATTGTACCATAACCCATATTGATAATTATGACTAATAAAGTAAGACAAAGTACATTGGTAATTGATGGATGGATGGACAGATGAATAAATGAATGAATGAACAGGTCACAGACTTGGATGGGATGGATTAATGATGAAATGATGAGAGGCATTCACAGATGAACAGATGGACAAACAGATACAATACCTTGGTTTGTAGTGAAGCTAAATGAGGTATAGTAGTTGGTAGAAATTAAGAAACTAACAGTTATCAGTGAATATGTTTATATTGTATATCCTTACCTCCTACAGTAATTTGAATTCAAACCATTCCATTCAAAGTACAAGAGTCACTAATGATATAGTCCAATAGAGTTTTGATTATGACCACAGCCTTCATGAAGATCCATTTTCACAGCTTCTTTGAACATTTGGAGAAAGATGGAGGTCATTGGTCACTCCAACAGCTATGTTCCACATGTCATTCATTGTTATCAGTACATTTGTGATAATGTAGTACACGATCACATTCTCCACACAGTTACCACAAGTTTACATATATAGAGAGTTTATTTTCACCATCATCATAATTATTATATAGAGGTTTAAAAGGATGAAAATGACATTGTTATAAATAATCTCTATCTCCTTCCTTAAACATATGAAGTTTGCCATCTTGTCTACCCATTGTCCCCTGGGAGATAGCAATAGTATTTCTTCATCCATGACAACAGAGCAATTTAAACATAGCCAGAAACTGTGTCTCGTGTGTGAGGATGGTGTGTGTAGTGTGTCAGATGATACAGGTATGTATTATTAATTAGTTACTACCACAGTATGGAAATACATTCCAGAATCTTACAAGCTTCTTTATGATCTTTGTCAAATGTAATACAAACTTGTCCAATAGCTGACTAGTCAACGTGAGATTCCTTTGCATAAGTTTAGAACAAATATTATGACCACATTGAACAAATGCTTATGTACCAGGACCATCTATAGAGAAGAGGAGAGAGAGAGAGAGAGAATATACTCTAAAGAATTAAGTGATGTCATTACCTCTTGGGCTAGCAAACACATGGTAAAATGTACATGCAGACAATAATAACTGGTCAATCATTTTTCAGCATAAACTATAGTACATACTTTTGTTACCTAAATAAATCAAATAAATAAATATTATATAGATTATGGATAAATGGATAGGTGCCTGGCTGACTGGGACCAAAATGAATGGAATATATGAGCAGATAGATGGACAACCCCATGCGCTTAGTTGGTTTATATGATGGATGAATGGCGGTAGATAAATGGGCTAAACAGAGAAGTAAGAAATCGATCAATTTAGTTGCACATGAATTCAGAGATCAGGATATACCTTGGTATGGAAAACCAGCAGCAGAGAGTTTTAATTTCAAAGTGCTGAAAATCAGATCCATCATTAATACTAATTCATATACTAATCAGTGTAATCACTGATTGATAAACAACAGTATCCTTGGAGCTTCCACTATCGCACTTTTCCCTTTATACATATGACCAAACTGGGCAGTTTGTTTTCCTTGTTTGTACAACACCACATTTAGGACCAAATTCTACGACTTGTCCCATTTCACCCTGGGTTAGCAGCTGAACTCTAAAATTGAGATACTACGTTTTGTTTGTAAAAATGATCAGTGTCCCTAAAGGAAACTGAGTTAGTTTAGCATCGTAATTAGAGCCTGTTTGTTTCCGAAGAAGATTTTCTTTTTTTGAAGATACAACATAAAGCGTCCATTGTACCATATCCAATATTGATAAGATTTTAGTCTTTGATAATTAATATTTTATTAGTCGGTTTTCAATTGTTGAAAGGGTTAATATAAATGTTCCATAAAGCTTGAATTGGATGACCAAGCTGTTAAATACAAATCTTCTTCAAAAATACAAAAATTTCCGTTTAAAAGAAATTACCAATAATAAATAAGACTTAACTTGTTTTTCTTCATCCTGGAGTATAGTTGGCTTAAGGATAGTTTGAACGTTGTCGATTGAAAGCCTTACCCCAACGTTGGAATTGGAAACCATCCTAATTAATGTAAGATGACAGTCCATAAATCATATTATTATGGTCTATAGGGCTGTTAACAACTCCTTCCCTGTTTGACATAAGGTTCTATAATGAAGTCTGGTTTTGTAAAAATAATATATAAATACAAGGTGCTATGTTAAGGGCATTTTAAACCCTACCTTTTATAGCCTGCCAAACCAACTGTAAAATTCCAATATACTTAATTTTGGAAAGTATAATTGGAATTATATTAGTTGAAATCAAGGGTGTTTTGTAGGTGTTGCTACCAGGTTAAAAC
>NW_024536297.1:0-13471 GCF_016097555.1 Gigantopelta aegis | reverse complement strand
AAATAATCAACTTTATATTTAGTTTTTATGTCTAATAAGCAACCTCCTTTGTGCTACAGTTTGTTTCTAAGCACATCAGAAGAGAGAGAGAGAGAGAATCCACATAATATCTTAATACGCTCACTACAGAAAAAGCTAGTTATTATCAACAACTCCATAATTCTAAAAAATCTCAATAACCAATAAGTAAAAAAAAACTAGGGCAAAATTGAATTAAAACAAAAAAAGTGAAGTTTTCAGCTATGCTAACTTAACTTGTTTCCACACATAATAAAAGGCCTATAAAATATTCTTATAAATTTCAAGTTATTCTAGCAATAGTTTTCAGTTCATAGATTAGGGTTCTGCAAGAGACAGATTAGTTTCAGTGCGTTCACGTGGTTCAGGACTTGTAGTATCACTCTTGTCCTTAGCTTTGGCATCTAATCTTGCAGCAAGCAACTTCTCACGTCTAATTTCATCCTCAACACTCTGAGGTACATCAGGAACCAACCAGTCCAGGACAGCACCCAGAATAAAGATCATATGCTAAAGAGAGAGAGTCACACACACATACATATGACAGACAATACGATGTTCTCTTACTTCAAACAATATAATGAAAGATAGTTTTAGCAGTCCACACATGCCAATATTCCAATGGAAACTCACCATTACTATCTACTTGTCCACGGAAACTAATTTAAAACATCAAATATTTAATTAGCAAACAGTAGTATCTAACCGACAAGTGGTACTAGGTATAAAACATGGTCCATAATCTGATCTGATAGGAGCTGCAGCACCATTTCCTTCTGTTGTAAAACAAATTGCCTATTTGGAGCATTATTATAGAATTCTTTCGTAAGTTGCAACAGTGAAGAAAAGAAACATTCACGCTAGTCATATCTTGTAAGCTTTAAAATCAATGAAAGGCAAATAAAGTTCTCTATCATTTCCACTTCCAACCTAAAACAGATAAAGTTATACAACAAAATTATTTATGCACTTACAACTTTCACCATTTACATTATTTTTTAAGACTTTGTGACCGATACACAGGGAAATTGGTCGATTGGACAGGATTATTTGTTTTGGTTCAGTACCATTTAATAATAGTTAGTTAATGGAAAAGCAGAAGTGCCCAAGTAACAAATTCACAGCCAGTGTTGTTGCGAGCTTGGCATTCATTTTCAGCACTTGTATGGTATTGTGAATTGTATTTATATACTTCACGATCAATAAACTGGGAGTGACTGCAATCAAAAGGGCATTGGTAACTACACACAAATTAGTTACAAATCGTAACAAGTAAAACCAGGCTCCAATATCTTGAGCGCGCTCAGCTACAGGACGACGAAACACTGTCACAAATTTGTGTGCATCGAGACGTATTTCAATAACATTATTTAACCAGGCAAAGAATGGAGCAAGTGGAAATGCAGCCACAAAGATAGTACCAAATCCATACTGGATAACTGTAAAATAAATCAAAAATTTAATTATCACTATAATTCTAGAGACCAACCTAATTCCAAATATTCAAAAAGAGCCCATGAATAGACAGAGGGACTTGTCATAATCTTTTTCCCATCGAACAAAGAATCATCTTCCTCTTTTTTCTTTGCCTCTCTCCTTTCTGTATCGCATAAATTTCTTTATGAGTGTCTTAGCATATCTAGAGATTATCAAATGTCATATATTTTCAAAAAAAGAAGTATTGCACATACGGGACTCCGAGTTCAGTGATATCATTCAAAACTTGTTTACCAACAAAAATAATAGTCAATTGAATAGTCAGTTCCATGAGACAACCATATTTGAGCACTCATCCAAACGGAATGCACCAATACGTAGATAACCACCAGGATAGCCAGTGAAACTTATAAAATACACAACATTAATAAATTAACTAGAGAACAATATTACTTACTTTCCCTTGAAAAAGGCAATGTAAAAAATAGATGAATAAAAGTTAATGAACTGGAAGAGATACATTTTGAATGTAAAAAATCCTCATACTCAGTAGAAGTACGATGAAGTTCTAAAAAAAAGATCACATGATATTGCACAACAACAACAACTTACCCCATGATGTTAGCCATGTAGCTAGTCGCTCATAGACCTGGTCATGATAATAATAAAGATTAATTGAATACAAGAGCCATAATTGATACAAGCAAATCACAGCACTAGGCACCACCAGGGAGGCTTTCAATAGCTCGTAGATGGCAGTGGAGACGGCAATACGATAAATCAATACAGCAAATACAATACCGAGAACAGCTGCAACCATGGTCAACAAAATGCTGAAAGCCAATAGAACTTTAGGATATACAAATGGGGAGGTTGAATGTATTCATATCGCTCCAAAACCACATTATAAATTTTAATTGCTTCCTTTTTTTCCTCAGGAATCTTTGATCTTGCGTTTAATAGCTTGAACAAATTCTGGTCTCTCTCGTTGTTCAGGCTGCTTCAAAACCAAGAGTGTCCCATTGATATTGCAGTTGAGCTTCTGTTTCTCTTCCAAAACTCCAAAAACAAGACAGCTAAAGAAAAACATATATAAATTGAACGGGAAAATTACAAAGTCCTTTATATATACCCCAACAAGCCATGAATGCAGCAAAGAAGACAGTCCCTCCATAATCAAAAGTAATGAAACATGTGCAAATCCCATGATGATTTGTAGTACCAAAAATCACATGTATCATCACAGAGAGGACACATGTAGAAAATTCTCGGAGATTTTCATCACAAATTTTCACGACTAAAAAGAAAAGGTTATAAAACTATTTGTTAAATAAAAAAAGCAAGCAATTAGTACTATATTTAAGTAACATACGCAGGAGCATTGAAGTTAGATGAAACAGTGAAAATCAATCAATAATCATAATCAATACACCAATAATAGATGCCCAAGTTAGCCATGTAGTGTAGAATCCAACCAAGCAAAATAGAGGCCACTTTTTTCTCCAAAGTAGTGACTACAATGACAAGATTAACAAATAGAAGAGAGAGAGACAACTTACCGAATGTTCTCCAAGGTTGGTACTTGTAAAAGCTCTTAGGATGAGACCACTCATAAAAGAGAAGCTAATAAAACGATTTAACATGAGTGCTGTTTAAGTCAATAAATAACTCTGACGTTCATTGTCAATTTCAGCATCAGCCTTCTTAGTAAAATCTCCCTATATAAAACAATAATAATAAGTTGTAGATAATTAACTACATACATCCATGAAGTGGGAAGCTGAGGTAAAGGAACTGTTCTGCAGTAGACGAGATACACCCACTTGATCCTCATTAGGCCCATATTGAGTGTTCTCAAGGATATACCACACCTATAATGTTTATTTACAATTATTGGTCTTGTGGAAGACATATCTAGATAAGCTTACAATAGCACTCCTTGGAGCAGAGCTAAAAAAATTTTTTCTCATCATCAGAACCTACATAACTAGAAGACATAGATCATTACAATTTGAAACTTAGTCAAATATATCGTACTCAGCTCTGTTCTTTCTAATATAGGGTGCAGTGAAATAGTCCTTGTGTTTAAACTGCTCGGAACTTTAGGATCAAAGAACTCAAATGGATCACGAACATTGATTTTTGCTAAAGAGATCTCGATACCATTCTTTTTCTCTACGAGGAAGATCGACTTCCTACAAAAGAGTGGATAAACATTAAATGAAGCAAACATGATTATTACCTTAATGGGCATACAATCAGTAGATCCTCTGCTCCTCTCTCAAGAGCACGGAAGGTTGCATGTATCTTCACAAAATAAGTCTCCCCATCATAATACTATAGAAGAAAGAATATTAAATGATTTGCTTGTAGTATGAGCAATATACTTTAGGGCTCTTGCACTTCAAAACTGGAGTCCTCTTCCTCTCTAATTTCTCAAAGAATGTCTCTCTTTTTTCTTTTCTCTTTGTCACTGCTCTTTTTTATTTCTTCTCCAGTGCCTTTCTTGTCAATTTTGTCCTTGTAAGTTCGGACAAAGTCTGAGAGACAATAAAAAGAATATAACTATTAAGACAACGGTCCCTACTGGAAATATTGGAAACTATTACTAACCACATCAAAGACTATATAACTAATTATATTAGAACTGAAAAGTTGTAACAAGAAGTCCTAATCACAGCACACCAAATTATTCATTCACTGCTATATCAGTAAGGTGTGCTTGTAGTACACTGATAAAAACTTAAATCACCAGAAATAGAGCAAATTATAGCTGATCAGAGGAATACAAGATACTACATTTACATTACTGTCATAATCCCTATGGCTTACAATTCCTAGTTCAAACTGTTAGTATTATTGAAAGGTGGTCAGCATAGTCAACCAAACTATGAATAAATATCAACAACCTGTTAATACAATCACCTATTGGAACTAATCCTTGAGCAATCCAATCCACAATACCACAACTCTTTTCTCACCTTGTAAATCTGATGTCACAATTACAATGTATTATGAAGTATTACTAGTTCCAACTGACCAGCATCATTCTTGTATTAAATATCGTATGATGTTAATTTAACTACTGAGTCTTACCAATTTTTCCGACAAGTCGGCGGGAGCGCCTCTCTTCTCCGATCTTGAAAAATAACAGGTCTATCGGTGGTTCGTTGCTGTCTCTCGTAGAAATAAAATGATACAAATATAAGTTAGGGGCAGGCGACGCTCTTACTACGGATGACTGGACTGCAAGGTTTACTTTCTGTTTGTAAAAAATGCAAGCACAACATTAGTAGAACCGATTGCCGTACATGTTTACAACTCCTAACTTTTGTCTTGAATCTGCTAGCAGCAAAGAATCTTGGAATTGCCAAGTTAGAAACCAGAAAACAAATGGGTTCAAAAGTGGTGTTCTTAAGCCTCTTATGTGATTCAAATGTCCTATTTCAACTAACAATTTTAATATGATCCTAAAATAACACTGACAGATTACTTTTTTCTTTGTGATATTGCTGACAGTTAAACCAAAATGTTAATTGACCATACTACTAACCCAATAGAACTTGTTTTTAAAAAATAGAACAGCGCGTAAAAACAAGAAATGAGCAAAAACCACCCTTAATTTGTAAGCCACCATCCACTAGCAACTTTGTTTGAAAGAAACATTTGCCATGCAAATTTTGCAACATTGTTTGTTCACATTGGTTCCTCACTGTTCAACAATGTTGAATGTAAGTCTAATAATAATAATTATATAAGAGGTGGTGATTTTAAACATGGGGGACTTTGTTTTACAGTGTGGCCAATTGGGGCAGTTGATGCTATAATATTAGCCATAAGGCAGAAGAGAAAGAAAAAAGAGTGAGAAACCACAGTTTTGTGTTTTGATCAGAGATTGCTGCAACACAGACAGTTGGTATGGGGTAACCATTCAACTACTTCACGAGCTAGATAATACTTCTCTACTGCAACTTTCTCTGAAGTCTGAATGCATGGAACAGTACTTCTTTTAAGGAGTTTGCCTCTGTACTAGTTGTACCCAAAATTACATACCAAACACAAGATTGTGCGAGATGCCATTCCTCCTGGTGAGCACTATGCTGTCACAACTGAGATATCTAGCCAACAGGTCAGTTCGTTGTTCACGCTGTACTCCACTATGAACGTAAATCTATATAGTGTGAAACATTTGAAAGCTTGAAATATTTGTACAGAGATTTTCTGCCCATCTATTGGAAAGATATAATTCCAAAACATGTCAAGCAATACTAGAGTACACTCTCAGAAGACTATTTATGAAGGTAAAATCAACATGGTTTAACAATTACAGACAACACAATGATTGGAGTATTGTTTAACATACGTCATATGAATCAACTGGATAGTGTGACAATGTATGTGATATGTGGTGTGGACAGCCAGCTTGTGGATATCCCTGCCAATCTGTCGTGGCAGATTCATGGTCTGTGAAACAGCATTAGGAAAATGATGTTAAAAATGCAGAACTGCATTTGGAATGGTTTTCTAGTATCAAAATGAACCCAGAATATAAGGTGTTTTGAATGTTTTCCACATCACCCTCTTTGTAACTTGAACATTATAAAATGCTTCATAGCTCATGAGCTACGTATTTGCCAAAGAGGTCATGAATTCATAAAGACTGTCCTCTTTCCTCCTTTGGCCTTTTCCATACAAGCATTGCTTTAATTGAGCAGAATACTTCCTTCTCTTGCTTTGCCTTTTAGTAATGAGTGTTCCTTTTTAATAGGTAGGGGCCTTTTTGTAGATCTAATGTCCCCTTTCATCATTCCATCATAATAACTCACACTCAACTGCATCAATCTTCCTATAATGAAATTAATGTCACACTATAACTGTCTTTATAGGTCCCAACAACACAGAGTGACTGGCAATCTATAGCAGATAAGATCATACAACAGCTATGGAATTTCCACACCTGTATTGGAGTGTTAGACGGGCAAACATATCATGATTTCACCCCACCCAACAGTGGATCTGATTACTTTATTTACAATCACTTATTTAAGCTATTGTCTCTGGCAACTTAGATCTGAATACCAGCTCCTCTATGTACATAAGGATGCATGGCAGAGTCTATATATATAGGATGGTTAGTGGGGTTGATGGTTAGTCCTCTGTTAGTGAAGGAGGTATTTGGGGGGGGGAAGGGGGGGGTTAGCACGGGTCCTGTTATCGTTATCAAGGTGCTGTAAAGGGGTGTTCAACGTTGGTGACATTCTCTGAACCAAACTCACTCGGCAGAGATGCGGTCGTGCAATGTTTTATCTGTGTGGGGTGGGGGTGGCCCATAGGGGTGGGGTGAGGTCGGGTGGTGTGTGTGGGGGGGGGTGTGTGATCGTGTGAGTGGGGGTTTGGGTGGGGTGTTCTGGGTCTGTGGTTGACCGGGGGGAGCGCAGGGGCGGGACCGGGGGGGTCGGGTGGGTGGGGGGGGGGGGGTGGGGGTCAGTGGGGGGAACCCATATAGGGGGTGGGCGGGCGGACTGGGGGGGGGGGGGAGGGGGGGGGGGGGGGGGGGGGGGGGGGGGGGGGGGGGGGGGGGGGGGGGGGGGGGGGGGGGGGGGGGGGGGGAGGGGGGGGGGGGGGGGGATGGGTACTGAAGGAGGGGCGTGTTGGTGGGGGAAGGGATAGGCTTAGGGTCAGGTAGAGCCAGCAGCAAGCCGGCAGGACAGGGTGGACACACATTTGGATATTTCCTTGGGACTCGAACGTAGGATTCAACTGGTGGTCATGACACCAATATCATTATTTGCCCAGAGACAGTTAAAGTGGAATGTCGACTTTTGGCCTAGTCTGTTTCATTATTTGCATAACTATCTTTGGTGTCATGCAACTTCTCAACCATGTACACCTCCCACCTGGAGCTTGGATTCAGAGATTCAGTATACCACGTTACTCCTCAGCAAGAGGTGGTGACATGCAGCCAAACTAATGGAATGATATCCTTACATAGGACATAGGGCAGGTAAGTGCCAAAAAAAAATAACAAATATACAAAAGGAAAGGCAAAAAGTATACATACAACATTTTCGGCTAGGGAAATACCTAATTCCTCTGTCAGGCGTGGCATATGAACCTGACGATAAAAACAGAGATGATATGCCCGTGTGACTACCTTAAATCGCATAACAATTGTAGATTTTGAACAAAAAACTTTGGTGGGTGGTGGGCAAGGTAGGAGAACAATGTCTGGCAAATCAAAATGTTTGAAACTCACCTCAATGTGATTCACGGCAAGTTTAGATCAGTTATTTTGGGAATAATAAAGTCACAAGGGGGGGGAGGGGGGAAAAGGGGGCAAAAAAGGGAAAGGGGGAATGCATAAAAAAGGGGTTCAAAACTTTCAGTCGGCGGTTGATCTAATTCAGGTGCTGAACCCAGTCCTGTTTTCCTCTTCTTTTTCTTAACCTTTCTTCTAGCTAGTTGTAGACGCTGAGAACCTTTTTTTCTTTGCTTTCACTTCTTGCTCTACATGTTAAATATCGGCAACCTGGCAAGTGTCTTAACATGCACAACCCTGTTGATTTCCAACTGAACAGCCATGTGCTCCTATCCCTTCTTTTCCTTAGTCGGTCTGTTTTTGGTAATCTTCAGAGAAGTATTGCCCCATGATGACTTTTGAGAAGTGTAATAGGCAATCCTGTTCTAGTGTCTGTCCATGCTTTTGTTTTTTTGTTTCAGAGTCGAGAGCTTGGCATTACTGCCTCAAAGTACCGCTCACGCCTATTTTTATTTTGGACGAGGTTGTAGACTGATTCAATGATGACAAAAGGGTTAAAGGATTTAAGCTCGACACTTTGCATATGGGGTATGGCAATTGGCAGGCGATCGGTTTGCTATAAAGATTTTTCTAAACACAATAACTCTAATCGGAATCATAACTTCAGATTATCGACCTGAAGACGGTTAGGAAAACTAAAACTAACCTCTCACTACCGCACGGTTTCAGATCTTATACACTACTGAGTGATCCAGATTTCCTTGTGACATACCCTTCAACTCGGGGGGGCCCCAACCTGAGAAAAATCTGCACCTGAATTGCAGAGTGTCCTACCTGGAGTGATCTGTATACTTACCACTTGTTGAATGCTATCAGGCTTTAACCACACACCGTTTTGTGGTGCCACCATGGACCAATTTTGGGTAGCCTGATGCGATGTGAAACTCAGCCAAGGATTGGGTGGATTTATCTGAGGAAGACAAAGGTGTACATACGAGTTTCTCATACTTATACCCCTCTCTCAGAACGTGTACTTTTAAGATTGACATGAGGCACTGCCAACTTTTCGAAAACCAACCCACACAGAAGCCCACAATTGCATGCTCAGAAAAAAAGGAATCCTTACTTTGTTGTCTGGTGTGATTGTATCTCCAACTTAACCTTCGATTTCAAAACTCCAAAAAGAATGTCCCAAAAACACCGTATAACACAAAGCTTTTTTAAGCTTATATTTCATATAAACATCCAATAATGATTCAGCACATGTGCTTGAATTTTAGACTAGTATAACGGGGGGGGAAGAAACTTGAGAGAGTATGTCGTATGTCGTGATATCATTCTCATAGGGTGCATTCTCATCATCACTCAATCATCATTTTGGAAGAGTATACTACATAATGGAAGGAGGCCAAGTAGCACGAATGCTAGATTGATTGTCAACTTACGATCCCTAATTAAGTTCACTGGTATGACTCATTTCTATGGAGAAAATGGATAACCTGACCAATTTTGTGGGTAACGGGAAAAAGAGGGTAAAACTCTTTTCGCAGACTTGAGCATAAGTTAGGAAACGTCAAGTGAACGGTTTGATGGAAGTGAGTGGATGGAGGGCGTGCTAAATACAGGGTTTGGTATTCAAAATATCGACAGGCACAACTCATCGCCCTAGGGACTGAGGACAATGAAACATTAGCAATTACCCAGCCAAAAAATACGTAGGAAAATTGAAACCTTTTATCCTATGCTGATATTCACTCATTAATGGCACGAGTTCGAATGACAAATGTGGGGTTCAGAAACATCGAGAGTGGTATTTTCTTCTTGATGTTAACTGCTTCATGTGGAACGCTTCAATAAGTACTTTGGGATTATATTTATTCCTCTCAACCTGTCACCGCACGACCTTTGTAAGGGAGGGAAAGATATGTGTTGACCGCTCGTTTGTGTGGTACTGATTCTATGAGAAAAGAAAAATCTATAACTACGAGCGTATGGTGGAACTGGTATTAAATATTTCATCCGATTCGTTAAAGTCAAGAGTGGAACCAGAGTTCCTCCTTTAATGACGATACAGTAAGTACAGAGAAGCAAGCACTGAAACAAGACACTCTGGCAACAAGGTCTAGTCATACAACTTTCTTTACTTTTCACTTCTACAGTAGGAGTCGAGTGGAACCTGGTTTAGAAGGAATACTTATAATTGGTAACTAAGGACAGGAGCATGCTTTTAGAGGTTGTTAAGCATGGTGTAAAGCCAAAACAAGACACTCAACTGGAAGCTTGTATAAGGATTTCAACTCCCATATAACATCAAAAAGTACATAATTTTTTAAACACCATAGAGGGGTTGTGGCACCCAACATAGGAGTGGGCTTATGCTTTAGATCGAGTTCCTATTCGGGAAGGGAGTCATAACGAATACGTACTGAAGGCTGGTGTATGCATTTTCAGGAAATTCGTGTTGTCAAGTTAAAGCCAACATTTTGAATTTTCATTTGGTTGTAAAAAGGTTGGAGTGCTATTATTCAGCGGAAAACCTCCAGGTTGCGCATATCATATTGATAGATGCTTCAAGTAAAGTACCTGTCTTATGCTGGGAAAAGGAATTCGAAGAGAGCATGGTGGAACCATGTTGAGAGAATGGAAGTTTGTGTTTTTAGGTGAACGAATGCGTGAGTACGATTCAGAACATATCAAGTGGTATGGCGCTTGGTACTTGTACATGTTAAGCTGGAAAAGATGATCTCCCATGTTCCCATCAATCAGGGTTCACTGCAACTTAATTTCCTTGTTGCTTCCTTTAATATTATCCTACCTACACCCAACCTGCAGACGTCAATTGGCATTATTGCTGTTGGTGAAGAAGCCATCATTACATCTCTTTTTATGCTTCGTGTCTCAATTTTCAGGATGAAAACCAAGCATCCTGATTTAGTAGATTTCGACATGGATGATTCATTGAGATGTTGGCCTAACATCGATTCAACTGACAATATAGAAAGTCATGATTCAGACGAACGTGTTGAGGCAAGAAATCAAGATGCAAGGGGTTTATCAGTTGACCTGAATCAGTCATTATGGATCTGAAACAGTGTATGGATGAAGGTGATCCACAGTTATGCTCTGGAGTAAATAAATTTATGTTAGATACAACACTATGACGAAATCACACTCAAATGCACTGATGTCTTCAGCTTTTCATTGCTTTGGTTCACAACATAATCCTGGAACTGTGACATGTGTTCAGGGGGTTGGATTCGACAAGGTAGGCGGATTCCTGTGGCAAGCTACTGTTCGGGAGACGAAAATATGGTTCAAAAGGGAAGGCTTATGCTGTAGCTGGTAGACCACCAGATAGAAAAACAAAGAAAATAAGAGACCCATGATTTTCGATATCATTTGCCAATACGATCTGAGCCAAAGGGAAAACGCCTACACAATTTAGGTTTGAGTGTTTTAAAGAACACTCAGAGGCTGGAAAGTGGTGATTTGGTACCAAACTGGCTCATCAAGTACTTTGGCATCATTGACTAGATACACTGATTTCTGTTTATTATAATTGTGTCTAAATTCTTTGCACAAGGTTAATTAGTTCATAATCGAGTTAAGTTAATTAATTGAATTGAAAATAATTACGTGGGTTGAGCTTAAATTTTTAACCTTTGGAGTGTCATCATTATTTCGTCCAAACCGCGTCGTGGTATTTTAACTAACCACGCCCACATGTGTGTCTTTGATCTTGAGGCGCCTAACCCTGTTCTATCATGTGCCCACATTTTTCTTGCATGCAATGCGCAGCTTTTAATATCCACTTGGCAACTTTGTGGCATACAACAGTTGCTTTCAACAAAGTTTGCCTAGTGGATGGTATGCTTTAGATATACACACTGGGATATTTTTTACAAAGGAGAGCAGTCTGACCTCACTTGCCCGACGTGCTCTTCTGAAGTAAGCAAAACGTATCCTTCAGATTGTTCTGAGGGCCGCCTTTCTTAGGTTCCTCTTTCCAAGCTTGGATAAACAGGTTCCGCCATAGTGTTTGCAATGCAGAATCAGGAAGCAACTGCAAAAAACTTAACAGTAGCCAGCAACAGGGGCCAAAAGACTGGGTTGTTGGTAGAATATTGCGTGATTTTGCGCGGTGGCGTAACGCAAGACGAGTACAATTACCACGAACACATTACTCCACGTAACAGTCATAGCACGTCAGAATTTCAGCATATCTTCAGCTTGAAATACGTCATGCACACAGGACAAAATACACAACCATAGAGCATTAGTGAGATATTTTTATTTGCAGCATGATGTGCTGTTGAGATTTAGAGTCAAATAAAAACAATAAACCCAAAAACTGCCAAGGTTTTCATTAGGGATTGAAGAACAACGTGATACCAATGTAGTCCTGCATTATTAGTTTGAGGGCACATACCTCGACCTGTACAATACATGTATATTCCACCTGCTCTTACAATGATTTTATGTCCACTGGGATTTTATATAAAATTATTTTTAATAACAGTGCAAAAATGGTAAAAAAAAAAAAGATAATGATAATGAAATTAGAATATCCAGGGTTTACAATAATTTTCAAGATACCTTGGCTCTTACTTACATTTTGATTGTAAGTTAGCCCCTGTGTCAGCTTCTAAGAGGTATGTCTCTCTCTCTTCTTTCTGATAGGAGACAGAGCCACTTTCTAAACATGAGCATTCCAACATTAGCTTCTAGCTGATCATAGTGAGGGCCACTATCTCTCCTTCAGCAGGAACAATTTGTGATGATCCCACTGTTTCAGCCATCTTTCAGTCTCCTTGAAGGGCAAATCAAATGAAGTTATACAATGCTATAATTGTACCACTCCAGACAATTTGTATCTTGTTCTATAATAGTTTATATCAAGCAGGATGACTGTGTTGTGGGTGTTGGCCTTGATTGAACAGAGATATCAACTATATTCATAATTGTGCAACATTCTACTCCAATATATTCATGGAGCACTTCAAGCTCGACTGTTAATCTATTACAAGTTCATATGTGCCATTGCAATGAAGATTTGTGTTGCCACACACTTCACTGAATTTTACAGTGACTGAAGAAAGAGTGCATTACACTATGTCCAATTTGTCATAAATTATATTAACAGTAAATTGGTAATTGGAGCTATACCGTATATACTCCTCCTGCTTCTTTTACTCTGTATAGTAACTTTAATAATAGTAAATAACTATTAGTATTAATCAGAGTCAATATAGGGACTATGTCTATGTGGGATGCTGTCACTGCTGTTATATGTTGGTATTTCCTTATAGAAAGATTTGTCACCTTACGGACAACAACAAAATCCTGATGTAATTCACTTACAAGAACTTTTTAGACTGCAAAGGACAAGAAATTAAAGTGAATAAGAACATTACCAAAAACAAAGGAGTGTGATTGTGTTTTCATACTAGGAACTAATTCAATAAACTGAAAGCTCAGGCAAAATGCTTCACAAGAAGTAAGGATGGATGTTTTTATTAACTTTTACTGTTAATTTTTACTAGAATCTATGATCTCCTCTCGCTTCGGTCTGTGACTAACAAGCGGAGTCTATCTTCTACGGACTCAACTGGAATTCTATGAAAGAAGAAACTGATGCTGAAAACTACAGAATTGTAAACCAAAGTAAAAGCAAGAACTTAAAGAATAAGAAAAAGGGAGATAAAAAGAAATGTCATGAAAAACTTGACAACCCAAGAAGAGAGATTACAAATGAAA
>NW_024536296.1:10000-12854 GCF_016097555.1 Gigantopelta aegis | reverse complement strand
CCCAGACCGAGCAAGGCCACAATACTGTCTTATCTCTCACCAACCAGTAAACTACTGTTCTGGACAGCCCAGATAGCTGAGGTGTGTGTCCTGGACAGTGTGCTTGAACCTCAGTTGGATATAAGAACAAATCTAGGTACAAATGAAATGAATAAATGAAAGCAATACATGTTTTATTTTGTGGCTAGAAATAATTAAATTATGCGTTATTTTTGGTGTTGAGTTTTGGTTTTGGTGGACGGGGTGGGGGGGGGGGATGGGGGGGGGTGGGGGTGGGGGGGGGGGGTGAGAGTGTGTGGCATAATCAGTTGGCATTTTGTAAAACATCTTATATTTTGTTGTTGTTTTTGTTTTTAAATATCAATAATTTATTATTTGTCAGTTACGTTTGATCCAATTAAGTAGTTTATTTATTTTGAAATGGTCCAACTGATGCTATTAATCAGGTTAATCCAGTTGGTGTTCAATCACCGGAGTTAAACAACATAGGGCCAGGTTAGTACTTGAATGGGTGACCGCCTGGGAACACTGGGTGCTGGAGACGTTTTATTTTCCTGCTAAAAAAACACAACCCCACTAATTTCTTTTTAAATTTTTTTTGTTGTTGTTTTTTTTATCTCATAAGATAAGTTTGAATTTCGTAAATATTTTAAATATTCAGAATGTGTTATTTGTCAATTACGTTCCAATTAAGTAATTCATTTATCAGTGAACTAATACAGTTAACCATGTTTCAAAATAGCATTCGTATACATGTACATTTGTAATGTCATATTTGTTCTGTCATTGTTGTCTATGGCTATACCAACTAGAAAACACCGGTCCGACTCGGTTACTGGTGAAGTCAGAGGTTGTGCCCAGAATGGACGTGCCTGAATCTGATGGAATATAGGTACGTTAATACAGTCCACCCACCCTACACCGGATCTCCTCCCTATAGGTAGTACTAAACCAAATAACTTTTGGCTGGGTCAAAGTTGGAGGTGCACCGAACTTTTGATAGAGAAGCTAACACCACAAGTCCCGTGATTGGTTATATAAATGTGAGTGTGTTGGTTGTAAAAATCATTAGTTTTATCTGGGCAAAATATGTCTGCAATTTTATTTCATCTAGTACCACTGTGTCAAGTAGCCTTGTGCTCAGGTCAGGTCAGGTCAGAGAGTTTAACCTGCCTATTCAGAGCAAGCTGTTGTAGCGCACGCCTGTCCTGGGCGCAGGTGTCGGCCTCAGTCGGTTCCTCCGTCCAGGACAGGAATGGGGTGGGGAGGGTGGGGGAGGCGCCTGCACTATCAGGTGCAAAGCCTTGTGCTGGAAACATGTATGGGGTACCTGTTAAAAAGAAAAAGAAGTAACATTTTGTGCGGAACTAGGGTAGTCACAGACGCTACCCGTTATCTCTAAAATGAGCAGCTTCACTCGTAATCTTTTCTGATTTACTTTAAGGGTGAGGGGTGGTAGCCACATGTTACTATTGTCGTCTATGGAATTTTATTTGGCAATATACACCCATCAGCGCATTTTAGCAACGTATGGTCCGCTTATTACTCCGATGGGTGACGGCCTGGCCAAACCGGGTACCGTAGACATACAAAAACAGTTCTTTAGCATATTAATGTCTATTTATCAATTTTGTAAGTTTTCTGTACGACATTAAAATGTTGAACTGTTTAGCGTTGGTCTTTTGTTAATTATATTTATTTTATGACAATGCGTCATTACAAATTATTATATATTTATGAAGATGACGTAATCATAAAAAGCATATTATTATCATCCAAGTGCAAAAGTTAAACTTTTTTTGTTTAACGACACCACTAGAGCACATTGATTTATTAATCATCGGCTATTGGATGTGAAACGTTTTGGTAATTCTGACATATAGTCTTAAGAGAGGAAACCCGCTACATCTTTTCATTAGCAGCAAGGGATCACTTACATTAACCATCCTAGAGGCCTTTGATACACGTCATGGTGCACTGGCTAGAACGAGAAATAGCCCAATGGGTCCACAGATGAGGATCGATCCTAGACCGACCGCGCATCAAGCTAGCGTTTTACCACTGGGCTACGTCTGCCCCATCTAAGTGCTATACACGAGACAATGGGCCAATTATAACTACAGCAATTGAGTACATAACACTTTCGTGTGATGTGGGTGGCCCTGATAAGGGCCTTTAAGGAGTGGGGTCCTCTCGTGACTGCAGTTTAGGCTTTCTTTGCCTTGACGACTTTCTTTTTGGGCGTTTTGACCTTTTTTGGCTTTGCTGCCACCTTTGCTTTCTTGGGCGTCTTTGCTTTCTTTGGTTTTGCGGTCTTCTTAGGGGACTTGGTTTTCTTAGCTGCAGGCTTAGCTTTCTTGTCTCCTGCCGACTTCTTGGTTGCCTTCTTGATGGGAGTTTTAACCTTCTTTGGCTTCTCAACAGCAGTCTTCTTGGCAGCAGGTTTCTTTTCTGCTTTCTTCTCGCCGAGACGAAATGAACCTGCAGCACCTGTGCCTTTAGCCTGTTTCAGTATTCCACTCTGAACACCATTCTTCAAAGCAGTCTTGAGACGGGCATTGATTGCCTTCGGGTTGTCTCCAACTTTGTAGTTGGCCATGACGTACTTGAGAAGTGCCTGTCTGGACGAGCCACCCCTCTCCTTCAGTGCGGTGACTGCATCTTTCACCATACTAGAATACGATGGGTGATCCGCTGGCTTCTTAGGCTTGGATACTTTCTTTTTTTGGTGTTTTAACTTGAGTAGACTCCGTCATTTTTACCTTCAGTGATGCTATATTTCTCCTAATTCGATCAACGACTTACTCCTAACAGTATCAATCCGATTGTGTCCCCAGCCTCAGATCCCGCCACG
>NW_024536296.1:5000-7500 GCF_016097555.1 Gigantopelta aegis | reverse complement strand
GACGGCCTGGCCAAACCGGGTACCGTAGACATACAAAAACAGTTCTTTAGCATATTAATGTCTATTTATCAATTTTGTAAGTTTTCTGTACGACATTAAAATGTTGAACTGTTTAGCGTTGGTCTTTTGTTAATTATATTTATTTTATGACAATGCGTCATTACAAAATTATTATATATTTATGAAGATGACGTAATCATAAAAAGCATATTATTATCATCCAAGTGCAAAAGTTAAACTTTTTTTGTTTAACGACACCACTAGAGCACATTGATTTATTAATCATCGGCTATTGGATGTGAAACGTTTTGGTAATTCTGACATATAGTCTTAAGAGAGGAAACCCGCTACATCTTTTCATTAGCAGCAAGGGATCACTTACATTAACCATCCTAGAGGCCTTTGATACACGTCATGGTGCACTGGCTAGAACGAGAAATAGCCCAATGGGTCCACAGATGAGGATCGATCCTAGACCGACCGCGCATCAAGCTAGCGTTTTACCACTGGGCTACGTCTGCCCCATCTAAGTGCTATACACGAGACAATGGGCCAATTATAACTACAGCAATTGAGTACATAACACTTTCGTGTGATGTGGGTGGCCCTGATAAGGGCCTTTAAGGAGTGGGGTCCTCTCGTGACTGCAGTTTAGGCTTTCTTTGCCTTGACGACTTTCTTTTTGGGCGTTTTGACCTTTTTTGGCTTTGCTGCCACCTTTGCTTTCTTGGGCGTCTTTGCTTTCTTTGGTTTTGCGGTCTTCTTAGGGGACTTGGTTTTCTTAGCTGCAGGCTTAGCTTTCTTGTCTCCTGCCGACTTCTTGGTTGCCTTCTTGATGGGAGTTTTAACCTTCTTTGGCTTCTCAACAGCAGTCTTCTTGGCAGCAGGTTTCTTTTCTGCTTTCTTCTCGCCGAGACGAAATGAACCTGCAGCACCTGTGCCTTTAGCCTGTTTCAGTATTCCACTCTGAACACCATTCTTCAAAGCAGTCTTGAGACGGGCATTGATTGCCTTCGGGTTGTCTCCAACTTTGTAGTTGGCCATGACGTACTTGAGAAGTGCCTGTCTGGACGAGCCACCCCTCTCCTTCAGTGCGGTGACTGCATCTTTCACCATACTAGAATACGATGGGTGATCCGCTGGCTTCTTAGGCTTGGATACTTTCTTTTTTGGTGTTTTAACTTGAGTAGACTCCGTCATTTTTACCTTCAGTGATGCTATATTTCTCCTAATTCGATCAACGACTTACTCCTAACAGTATCAATCCGATTGTGTCCCCAGCCTCAGATCCCGCCACGCTCTCAAAATCGCGCGGACGTCGTCGAACTCGTCGTTTTCGGCTCAGCTGATCAGCCGCCATGGCTGGAAAACAACCGTTTGCTAGTGTGCATTGAATATTGTAAACCATATTTATTTCAATAAAATTGATTAATTAGAAACTTAATTTTGCTACCACCTTTTAGGAGACATAATGTACTATCTAACTTTCGAAAACAGAAATCGTGTGCGGTCTTTAAAGACTGAAAATCTAGTGATAAAGCGCAATAAAATGGCCAAACAAGTTAAAACTTTTGTCATTTTTGTTACAAAATACACATTTCGAAAAAGTGTATACCAAAAATCACATTACACTTTCGAAGTACATCCATTGTAGGTGTCCAGATATAACTATTTGAAGGAAAAAGGTAAAGTTTAATGCAGTGAGGTCTGGAAACAAATCATGTATCAAACACAAAAACATAGGCTTGTAAAAACAAAGATGCCGGTCGTCAGTTGAGTATTTGTTGTTGTATACTGATTAATATAATGCAATACTAACGATTAAGCTATTCAAAACTATAAACTAATTGCATTTTATTCTTCTGTTATATTTCTTAAAACGTACTATATTAGCATTTAACATTAGATAAATTAGCGGAACTTGTCATTATTAATCAACCATTTATGTCGGAGTGATGTCCACCGGTACGGGTGTACACACACATACACCCCCCCCCCCCCCCCCCCCCCCCCCCCCCCCCCCCCCACCCCACACACACACACACACACACACACACACAAAAACACACATACAGAGAGAGACAGAGAGAGAGAGAGAGAGAGAGAGAGAGAGAGAGAGAGAGAGAGAGAGAGAGAGAGAGAGAGAGAGAGAGAGAGAGAGAGAGAGAGAGAGGTACACGAACACATGCTCACACATCCACTCACGTTTGTTATAACAACAACGGCCCCCACCCAGACCGAGCAAGGCCACAATACTGTCTTATCTCTCACCAACCAGTAAACTACTGTTCTGGACAGCCCAGATAGCTGAGGTGTGTGTCCTGGACAGTGTGCTTGAACCTCAGTTGGATATAAGAACAAATCTAGGTACAAATGAAATGAATAAATGAAAGCAATACATGTTTTATTTTGTGGCTAGAAATAATTAAATTATGCGTTATTGTTTGGTGTTGAGTTTTGGTTTTGGTGGACGGGGTGGGGGGGGGGGGGGGGGGGGGGG
>NW_024536295.1:0-9013 GCF_016097555.1 Gigantopelta aegis | reverse complement strand
AAATTGCATTGTCGAAAAATTTTTAAAAAAAGCAGGAATTTATAGAGGTATTTTGTAGGTATGTTTGGAAATAAATAATTATTTTGAATTAAAGTGCGAATTTTGAAGTTTTATGCCATATTAATACACGTCGTTTTTCCATAATTAATAAGAAGTTTTTGATAAACAAATTCTAATTATTTTTTTTAGGTAAGAGCACATCCACAAAGAAAGCAATTAAATTGAGAATTAAAGTACCCAATGAAAAAAAGTGGTTGGAAAGAGATTTACTTGGTCATCTTCAAAAGCAAAAAATGTTTTCTGGCTGTTGTTTTCTAGTTACCTTCCCTTTTGGGCACCCAAGATAGACTTTTGTTATTGTAAAAACCCTAAGGTTTACCGTAAATAAACATTTTAAAAACAACCTAGGATGTTTTTGCAATATAATCAGTCCTAAAAATGATGGTCCACAAATATATGCGATGTAAAATTAATACTGTGGTTATAGTATTGGCTAAGGCAAATTAATTAAAGTAAACCTAAAATGAGGAAATTTGTAAAAATATATTATGGAATATTTTCGTGAATCAAAAAAGGAAATGTAAAAAAAAATGGAAGTAGATTAAACCAATTCACGGAAGGCTTGCTCTTTAACCACTACCACCTGTGTTTTTACTTCCGATTAAAAGTGTGAGTTGCATAGGTACTTGAAAGCAATATTCGAAAATTATTTAAGAACCAAGGAATTAATGATTCAAATAGAACTTGTGTAAGCAAAGTTTGATAAAAAGCAAAGTCAAAAGAAGTTAGTACCGTTCAAACAGTATAAATACTCCTTGGGTTTTAATTCTGTAATTTTGTTAACACTTTGTCCAAGAAGAAAAAGACTTTCCATTTAAGCTAATTTTTTGAAAATGTCAACACAAGAGGGTTAGGAACAAAGGAATTGCATCGTGATCCAACGGTAATACCATAGTAAGATGGCCAATGCTGTCCCACTGTGATTTAGAAGTAATTCATTCTCATTGAATCTAAATTAAGATCAGATGTATTACTATTGATGTTGGTTTGTACTGTGCTATAATGTAATGATGCAAACTGCCATCCTACCATCTTCTTATGTATTTTATTTTTACATTCTATATTGTATTGTCAAACTATATTTTAACTACATGGCTAGAAACTTAAGAAACACATTATAACTATAGTGGTATAATATTAACTATCTGGTTACTTAAAAAGGAAACCTCAATAGTTGAATAATGTCATGAGTGTTTCTGACATATACATAACATTGTACAATGTACATGTATGTATACAATATTCCTATTAACTTGTTTTGGCTTTCTCAGGATTTACAACTACTCGATGAAGGACAAAAGAAGAAATTTGATCATTTCTTAATGTCTTGAAACAAAGGGCAGAAGATGATTAAAAATGTACAGGCAATGGAATTCCAACTGCAAAGGTGAAGCTAAAAGAAGCAAAGATACACGAGATCAATATCAACAAAGTAATTTTCATCTGTTGCAAAAAGTTCAAAAATACAGGAAGCAAACAAGATCTTGAACAACAAATACAAGAAAGTCAACAACGGCTGCAGGATTTTCGACATCAGTTAGAAGAGTCTTAAGGACAGTTCAAATTCAGCATCAGCATTTAGAAGAGCTTCGTTTGCTCAACAAGAGCCAGCCTCAATGGGTTGTGAATAGGGAGGAGGTGACTATGATAAGAGGAATGGTCCTAGGTGAGGGTCATATGGTAAAGTTGAGGGTCGCTGTTTTCCGAGGTCTGAGAGTAGCTGCAAAGTTATTCATGGTCTAATAATTGCAGACCTACACCAGTGAGCTTTTCTTTAGAGAAATGGAACATTGCTTCTAAAAGTACGTCATCCTAATCTTGTTCAATTTACTTGGAGTCACACAGTGGTACACCTATTATCCTTACAGAGATCATGGCTACTAGTTTATATAAAGAGCTCCAAAAGAGAAAACTGCTTGAGGCAATCTCAAATACTTAGTATTAGTAAAGATGTGGCATCAGCTTTGAACTACCTTCATTTAATGAACCACACCTATCATCCACAGAGATATTAGTAGCCTAATGTCCTATTAGAAACCATCAGTAGGTGATAGCTACAAAGCTAAAGTAGCTGATTATGGAGCAGCTAATCTTCAGCCACGATCAAGGACACATATGCCTGGAAATTCAGCCTTGCTTCTCCAGAGTGTTATTACATCATAAATCACACACCAGCTATAGATGTATACAGTACTCTGTTCTCCTAATAGAAATGACCCTTCATTGTCCACATGCTATGTCAGTTGAAGAGAGAGAACAACAAGCTAGAAGAGTGTCTTGGCCTTCGATGGCCTCTCTTATAAAGAGGTGTCTTAATAGGGATCATTCCCTTCGACCAACGATGAAAAAAATTTAGACAATCTCACAATACTAAGGTCTAAACATGCCCACGCCATATCCACTTATGGTGTAATTTATAGATCTTTCATTTACTTACATTTGATGTGCACAATTTGTCTTCGATATAACATTGTTTAGTAAACCTAATTTTTAATGAGTGATTAATCATGTTGTAATTATTATATATTAGTCAGTTCTTATATGTTCATTCTACCACTAAAGTATGTTATATTCATATACTGTTTCACTTATAATTATTTTAAGATGATACTTTATTACTATTTACTATAACTAGTTATAAATAAAATGTTGTTTATTTTATTATGACATTAAAAGTAATTGGTGAAAGTTTTTTAGAATGTACACTAAGATATGAGGAGATTGTACCACTTGACAATACAAACAGTAGGGCAGATATTTATTAACAATAATGAATTGTTAATAGTTTACACTATCTTGACAACCAGGATGCATACATGCTTTTCATTTCCGGAAACCCCGCTAACTCCTTTTATTCTAATTAAAGAAACGTAACATTCATGTGATGCAGTTAAAACCTGGAATCTTTTAATGTGACAAACCTCAGCTCATCAATGCGGATTGAATGCTAAGTCGTTTACGGTGATCACGGAACAGCATTAAGTATGGAAGGACTTTAAGATATACTCATTTATTGAATTTTCATTGATTTTTATAGACTCTGATAACAATGGCTGAAGGAGGATATAAAGAGTCAGTAAGAGCTCAAAGTAATGGTGGTAGAAAGAAGAATGAATCACCAGATATGAAAAAGAAGAGAAATCCTATTCTTGGACAATCAGAAAAGATTTCATAGGGTATTAAGCTTTAAGTCTTTCGTAATATTAAATCAAAAGAAAAATGATCTTGTATCCAGCACTGGTGGTGACCCCAGTGATTTTCAAGGTGAGAAACAAAAAGAAAAACTGACTTGGACAGATCCCATTCCTTTAGAAGACATATTAATTGCCAATCACTTCCTACCAAACAATCAAATCCACAGAGAAACCAAAACCTGTGCTACAATCACATCTACAAGATCAATGAAGCCGTTAGCTCGAAGAGGAGAATATAACAGTTTAGATGAGAAAACTATCAACAGGTTAGTTGTATTTGACTCAAGTAACAGAGTTAAAAATTTATAGTAACATGTCACTAACAACTAAGTTAAACTTATATGTCATACATGTATGCTGGTGCATAAAGTTTATGATTCAATTCTTGTGAGGATATCTTATAGCCTTATGTATGTACTTTGTGTACTCCCATGTGTTATGTACAAAATTCTGAGTAAATACACTTTTGTAGGGAGGAAAATTTTCAAACTTAGTGGTTAGAATTATTTAAAGTGATCTTTGCTAAAGTGAGAGCATCGTGCTTAGTGTACGTATATCTCTAAAAAATGCTCACCATAAAGCACAGTAGTTATGCCACATTTTTTTACAGAAGTTAATATTCAATTCCTTGATTTGAACCACTTTAGGCTTAGTCATCAGAATGCTAGGGTGCTGACGTTGTAAACTTCACTGTCGAAATCGAGAGAACAAAGTGTGGAGATTATAAAATTGAAGCTGTAGTTCCTTTTGAAATATTTTATAATCAGTCAACTTTTGGCACTGGAATTAGCAAAGCACAAATTGCCAATTGCCACCAGACATTTTTGAAATCCATGACCATCCTTTGTAATAAGATGTTTCATTGGATAATAATTGTCAATTCCAAGGAATTAGCTTGTTTCTTTATCTTTACTTCATATAAGGGAGTATCATTTTAACAATAAACATTAGCAATCATTCACTTGCTGTTAACGTTGGGCTCAAAGTTACACTGTAAAAAACTAGGTGGTGATGTTCACCTCAAAATGGTAGTGAAAATCTGCCACAGGAGTCACTACAAGGAGGTAGTGAGAGTCACTACCATTCTGTCACTACTTCAACCTTAGTGAGGATCACATATTATTAATGGTGAACATCACTACCATACACCATTCACTACATACTTATCTTGCACCTGATCAACTTTAATTAACAGTTTTGTTTAAAAATTGAAACATGAAGATGCATAATAGATAACCAACAAAAGGCTAACATAATTAAAATAATGATGTTTTAAAAGAGATGACAAACAAAAGCCTAACAATTAAAATAATGATGTTTTAAAAGAGATAAAGCTTACAATAATTATATAGAAAAGGAAAGATCACTTTTGGCATAGTTGGGAAAGTACTGATGAAACTCTGGTTTTCTACCAGTCAGTGGTTGATTCAAAAAGAAACATTCTAGGAAGAGTGTATAAGTTGCTACATCATAGAATAATAGATATTTAAAACAAAGAAAGAGGCAAAGAGGACAAAATTTCTTTATGAACCTCCACCTTGCATAGAACCTTTTTCTCTAATACAAGAAAGCAATCCTTTGGCACTCCACTGATATGTTGTAGAAGAAGACATGGTTGTGGTGTTGGCACTCCTGAGGAGGTTTCTGTTACATTGAATCCAATCTGCATGTAAAAGGAAAATAATAAATATAATTTTCTATTAGAGTTTTACAAGTATATACCTGTATTCACACTGAAAAAAAAAGCATTTCATCATTTTAACTAAGGTCTTGTTACCACAGTCCATCAATATGTAATAAACCTAATTCCTAAGTTACTACAAGGTCAATACTAGTATAATTCTATATGTATAAGCCAACTAGTTGCATCTACAACCACATTGCTTTTACACCCACCTTGCTATAGTAACTGATCATGGCTTCAATTTAAGCTAGAAGCAGATACTATTTCAAATGAGCTAACACGTTAAGTTGAAATAGTACTGTCTCACCCTCATAGTTTAATTAATTGGACATATATACAAAGAGTACTTTTTGGCTTCTAGTTAGCTTTATACATACTGAGTTAGACCAGTTTTTGGCTTTGTGGGTACTCAGTATTGACCTTACATCATATTGATGAGATTATGGTAAACCAAGACAATGGTTGAAAATACAAAATGCTATATTAAGTGCACTAACATAATACTTATGTTATGCTCATGTATGGGGATATGAAAAGATATGAAAATACTTACATCAACAACTGTAATTACTCTTGCATAATCAGATTGGTGACAAACATCTGGTACCTTTAGTACAAGACTAACGATGGCTAAAACATTTCGGAATTCTATGCAAGAGTAAAAAAAATGTATATATAATGTACTATAATACACTAAAATTTGTGCTTATACCAGGAGGTATGTCGGTTACAGAAAATATTCTGTAAGCTTGTGTATTGTATTGCCTTCTCTTCATCTATTTCCAAATTTTTGGAACTATTTGAGTCCACTTTTGAATTCATTCTTCTGAAAGTATCTAGAAATAAATATATAACATTATGCATGCACATAAGCAGGCAATGATGTATATTTACCTCATCTAGGGCAGGATATTTTTCCAATATACACAAAAATGTAGCTGTCTCATTGAGTACATCCTGCTGTCGCAATGGAAATGTTCTTCTCATTAAGTAAATAACAATCTCTTATTAGGTACCCACTTTTTTCAATTCATTCTGCATCATTATAAATGGCATTTCATTGATGCTTCGTCCTCTCCAATGGGAACTAAAGCTGAAAACAAATGGTATAGACGGCATTTTTGATTTTGGGGTAGATGGTGATGACAATGGCTGCGTTAGTCTTTGGGAGTTCCCCTTTTTTGTCCCTGGACTTGCAGGAGGTTACAACAAGGTAGATCTATAAGGAATGAAGCATATACAAGTGAATATGTATTGGATTTTTCTGTCCTTTGATAAAGATACACATGTACTTACCAATCTACTACCATCATCAAGAAATGGCCATTTTTATAAAGCTGTTGGACAACGTGAGAATACTCGTCTTCTGTAGGGTAGCTTTTGCAACTATAAATGGATTGTGCAATAACAGTTATGAATTTTGTCCAAGGTTTCCCCAAAAGAGAATTTTTCAGCAGTGCTGCTTCAAACATTGGTGGGAAGCTCAATGGCACATCAAAAGGCTTGGTAATGGTGCTTCTTGTTTTTTTTTTGACAGTACTGGAGTACACAAAACACTAGAAGTTTCATCAAGGTTTAAACGTTTTGGCAGCAAAAAACCTGCATGTGAAAAACAAAATAACAATAGCAACAAACAGACTAGGAAAAGTACTAACATTTTCTGTATTGTGTTCTCATCATTGCATTCTGTGGTTCCTGAGTCCTAAGTATAGTAGCAGCATCCCATTGACACTATAAAATTGGTTAAAATGAAGAAACGTTTGATACTAGCTACATTGTATACAGAGAATAATGAAAACTTACATCGTCTTTGTTAAATGGTAATCTACTAATCCAAATATCACTACATTGTATACAGAGAATAATGAAACTTACATCGTCTTTGTTAAATGGTAATCTACTAATCCAATATCACTGGTGCTATTCTAAATACAAAAATCATGAGTTATGTTATTTACTACAGAAACTACATATGTATTCTAGACAGTACTTCATCATCAAAATCATATCCATAGGGGGACACTTAGTTCATCACTAATATTATTAGAAGAGTGGATTTCCTACAAATCATATTATAATATATATATATATATATATAGTGGCATTTATATAAAGTCCGGTAACTCCAGACTAATCATAAATCCTGACTGTTTTGAAAGATCCTCATTAACTAAAGCTGATAGAGGTTATGTTAAACTTATTATATATCGATAGGTAGCCAAAAACATACTCTATTAAATAGTCTAGAATTAAGGACTTTATAAAATACATATATATACGTATATACATAGTTAATATATACTTAGCCAATCAAACATACTTCAAGGCTATCTTTAACAGAGGAATATGGTACTGTTACCTACAATGAGAAAGTTGTGTCAAAAATGTAAACAGTACTATAAATAACACCTATTTATTAACCTGTTTTAGCTTCTGAATAGTTTTTCTAAGTATTGTTCTGTCACCGATTGTTGGTACAACTTCCTTGTCAACTTCCGATTCATCATACAGAGCCAGTTCTGACACCATATTTCTCAGCAGTCATTTTATGCAACCTTTTGAGTAATGCTTTTGTCCCATTGCAGAGATACGCTCGAGTTCCATTAATGAGTTTAGGACACTTGAACTCTTCCTTTAGAAAATAATTATTATCAAGATCAGTAAGTGAAAACGTTTGCACATGCGTAGATCTTGACGCCAGGTGTCTATACCTGCCACAAGTATGTGGGATTGGATGTTATGGTGATGTTCACTACATGTTTGGTGAAACGTTCACTACATGGTAGAGTAAATTTCACTACACGCTTCACTACTTTGTAGTGCCAGAACTTTGTGGTCATGTTCACTACAAGCAGTGACAATACTACTTATTTTTACAGTGTAGTTTCAACGCAATGTTTCCTTTTTTTGATGTTTCACACAAGTTTTTTTATTGTGACAAGGAATCAGAAGTCTACGTCCCATTACACTTAGTCCTCCATTAAAAGGCAATATCCATTGTATGTGCATTAACCGAACATAAAATGAATTTAAAATAAAATTTTAAGTTAACACATCATTATTACAATTCTATTAGGCTTATCTGCTTTTTTTTATTATCGTCTTTGCCTGCATATTCCCTTTATTGTTTCTTGGTATTATTATTAACACTTTAACTTTTTTTCTTTCGTTTGGAAGCTATACTACTCTCTAATTTCTTGCTATTTCACCCCTTACCCGATTCTTGAATCATTGACTTGCTAATGGAATTCCAAAAATTTTAATAGCAGTAACTGCGGTCTAATAACATGATTTTGTCAAAATCATAAATTTTGCTGTAAAAAGAAAAAAACGCTTAAAATAACTAAAATGGAGTTACCTATTGTTTCCCAGAAATTTTGTTATATACAGTAAACACTTTGTTAGTAATTGTTAAACCTTCTATTGAAAGCAAAGTTTTTGTCAAAGTTCCAAAGGTCACTATTTCTTCATAGGACTTTATCTTTGGTATAGTTCTGTGTCGAGCTTGCTAACTCATCTGAATTGGGAAATCACCTGGTTGCAAGCACAAGGTACAAGGTCCATTGAAATGAAGGATATGTAAAAGAACTCTGTAACAAAGTAATGTTTATTCCATTTTGTTCTTTGTTTATCACACTCCAATGGAAATCTTTGCTTGATTCAGTTTGTATGAATATGGAAAGCTTACAAACAAAACATTAGAGATGAATAATTAACTTTCCCCCCAATAGGTTAGAACTTGACCAGCACAACAATCCACCTTTACTTTTTTATATGAATATTATAGATAGTAAATATCATTTCTTGATTAAATGTTTATTTGTTTAACCAATATTTGTTTGTTGCAAATTTTTTCTTTTTTTTGCTTAATAAGGCCCACAATTGGGGTGTAACCAAATTTCTATCTAAGTTAGCCCCCAGACTCTTTTTCCTTGTTTGCTCAATGGTTTGCGTTTGCGGCCTTGGATAATAAGAATTGCTTGAAGTTTTTTTACAAAGGTTATCCCCTTTCATTTTCCACGTAGGCTGGATCTTAAAATTAATGGCTTTAGGACATAAATATATGAGCGAGACT
>NW_024536294.1:0-12336 GCF_016097555.1 Gigantopelta aegis | reverse complement strand
AAAAAGTGATGTGAAAAAATATGTCTTGGGGCCGAATTCTCCCAACATGAGTTTTTTAGGAACGGTGGGCCATAAGTGGTGAATAAACAGAGTTTTTATTAAATAACGAATGGGTACCACTCACGGAGAGTGCAGTGCACCCTTTTGATATGAGAACCCATTCGGAAGTCAGTATATATGAGGTTAAAACCTCAATACAAGTCCACACTATAGCGGTGAAAACATTGATATTTGTGTTCTGACATCCATATCCAACAACTCCTCCAAATAAAAGATATAGATGTGAACACAAATGCATGTATCGTATGTATTTCCTGCGTGAGCATTTTCTGGGAACATTTCTTTCAGTCCTAGACCCAAATATTTGGTGAAAAAGTGGAAAAATATGTCTTGGGGCCGAATTCTCCCAACATGAGTTTTTTAGGAACGGTGGGCCATAAGTGGTCGAATAAACACAGTTTTTATTAAATAACGAATGGGTACCACTCACATAGGGTGCCGTGCACCCTTTTGATATGAGAACCCATTTGGAAGTCAGGTATATATGAGGTTAAAACCTCAATACAAGTCCACACTATAGCGGTGAAAACATTGATATTTGTGTTCTGACATCCATATCCAACAACTCCTCCAAATAAAAGATGCAGATGTGAACACAAATGCATGTATCGTATGTATTCCCTGCGTGAGCGAATTCTGGGAACATTTCTTTCAGTCCTAGACCCAAATATTTGGTGAAAAAGTGGAAAAATATGTCTTGGGGCCGAATTCTCCCAACATGAGTTTTTTAGGAACGGTGGGCCATAAGTGGTCGAATAAACACAGTTTTTATTAAATAACGAATGGGTACCACTCACACAGGGTGCCGTGCACCCTTTTGATATGAGAACCCATACGGAAGTCAGAATATATGAGGTTAAAACCTCAATACAAGTCCACACTATAGCGGTGAAAACATTGATATTTGGGTTCTGACATCCATATCCAACAACCCCTCGAAATAAAATATGCAGATGTGAACACAAATGCACGTATCGTATGTAGTTCCTGCGTGGGCGGAGTCTGGGAACATTTCTTTTAGTCCTAGACACAAATATTTGGTGAAAAAGTGGGAAAATATGTCCTGGGGCCGAATTCTCCCAACATGAGTTTTTTAGGAACGGAGGGCCATAAGTGGTTGAATAAACAGAGTTTTTATTAAATTACGAATGGGTACCACTCACGGAGGGTGCAGTACACCCTTTTGATATGAGAACCCATTCGGAAGTCAGTATATATGAGGTTAAAACTTCAACACAAGTCCACACTCTAGCGGTGAAGACATTGATATTTGTGTTCTGACATCCATATCCAACAACTCCTCAAAATGAAAGATATAGATGTGAACACAAATGCATGTATCGTATGTATTTCCTGCGTGAGCATTTTCTGGGAACATTTCTTTCAGTCCTAGACCCAAATATTTGGTGAAAAAGTGGAAAAATATGTCTTGGGGCCGAATTCTCCCAACATGAGTTTTTTAGGAACGGTGGGCCATAAGTGGTCGAATAAACACAGTTTTTATTAAATAACGAATGGGTACCACTCACATAGGGTGCCGTGCACCCTTTTGATATGAGAACCCATTTGGAAGTCAGTATATATGAGGTTAAAACCTCAATACAAGTCCACACTATAGCGGTGAAAACATTGATATTTGTGTTCTGACATCCATATCCAACAACTCCTCCAAATAAAAGATGTAGATGTGAACACAAATGCATGTATCGTATGTATTCCCTGCGTGAGCGAATTCTGGGAACATTTCTTTCAGTCCTAGACCCAAATATTTGGTGAAAAAGTGGAAAAATATGTCTTGGGGCCGAATTCTCCCAACATGAGTTTTTTAGGAACGGTGGGCCATAAGTGGTCGAATAAACAGAGTTTTTATTAAATAACGAATGGGTACCACTCACACAGGGTGCCGTGCACCCTTTTGATATGAGAACCCATTTGGAAGTCAGTATATATGAGGTTAAAACCTCAATACAAGTCCACACTATAGCGGTGAAAACATTGATATTTGTGTTCTGACATCCATATCCAACAACTCCTCCAAATAAAAGATGTAGATGTGAACACAAATGCATGTATCGCATGTATTCCCTGCGTGAGCGAATTCTGGGAACATTTCTTTCAGTCCTAGACCCAAATATTTGGTGAAAAAGTGGAAAAATATGTCTTGGGGCCGAATTCTCCCAACATGAGTTTTTTAGGAACGGTGGGCCATAAGTGGTTGAATAAACAGAGTTTTTATTAAATAACGAATGGGTACCACTCACACAGGGTGCCGTGCACCCTTTTGATATGAGAACCCATTTGAAGTCAGTATATATGAGGTTAAAACCTCAATACAAGTCCACACTATAGCGGTGAAAACATTGATATTTGTGTTCTGACATCCATATCCAACAACTCCTCCAAATGAAAGATATAGATGTGAACACAAATGCATGTATCGTATGTATTTCCTGCGTGAGCATTTTCTGGGAACATTTCTTTCAGTCCTAGACCCAAATATTTGGTGAAAAAGTGGAAAAATATGTCTTGGGGCCGAATTCTCCCAACATGAGTTTTTGATGAACGGTGGCCCATAAGTGGTCGAATAAACACAGTTTTTATTAAATAACGAATGGGTACCACTCACACAGGGTGCCGTGCACCCTTTTGATATGAGAACCCATTTGGAAGTCAGTATATATGAGGTTAAAACCTCAATACAAGTCCACACTATAGCGGTGAAAACATTGATATTTGTGTTCTGACATCCATATCCAACAACTCCTCCAAATAAAAGATGTAGATGTGAACACAAATGCATGTATCGTATGTATTCCTGCGTGAGCGAATTCTGGGAACATTTCTTTCAGTCCTAGACCCAAATATTTGGTGAAAAAGTGGAAAAATATGTCTTGGGGCCGAATTCTCCCAACATGAGTTTTTTAGGAACGGTGGGCCATAAGTGGTCGAATAAACACAGTTTTTATTAAATAACGAATGGGTACCACTCACATAGGGTGCCGTGCACCCTTTTGATATGAGAACCCATTTGGAAGTCAGTATATATGAGGTTAAAACCTCAATACAAGTCCACACTATAGCGGTGAAAACATTGATATTTGTGTTCTGACATCCATATCCAACAACTCCTCCAAATAAAAGATGTAGATGTGAACACAAATGCACGTATCGTATGTAGTCCCTGCGTGGGCGAATTCTGGGAACATTTCTTTTAGTCCTAGACCCAAATATTTGGTGAAAAAGTGGAAAAATATGTCCTGGGGCCGAATTCTCCCAACATGAGTTTTTTTTAGGAACGGTGGGCCATAAGTGGTTGAATAAACAGAGTTTTTATTAAATAACGAATGGGTACCACTCACACAGGGTGCCGTGCACCCTTTTGATATGAGAACCCATTCGGAAGTCAGTATATATGAGGTTAAAACCTCAATACAAGTCCACACTATAGCGGTGAAAACATTGATATTTGTGTTCTGACATCCATATCCAACAACTCCTCCAAATGAAAGATATAGATGTGAACACAAATGCATGTATCGTATGTATTTCCTGCGTGAGCATTTTCTGGGAACATTTCTTTCAGTCCTAGACCCAAATATTTGGTGAAAAAGTGGAAAAATATGTCTTGGGGCCGAATTCTCCCAACATGAGTTTTTTAGGAACGGTGGGCCATAAGTGGTCGAATAAACACAGTTTTTATTAAATAACGAATGGGTACCACTCACATAGGGTGCCGTGCACCCTTTTGATATGAGAACCCATTTGGAAGTCAGTATATATGAGGTTAAAACCTCAATACAAGTCCACACTATAGCGGTGAAAA
Source organism: Gigantopelta aegis (assembly GCF_016097555.1). Lineage (NCBI taxonomy): Eukaryota > Metazoa > Mollusca > Gastropoda > Neomphalida > Peltospiridae > Gigantopelta > Gigantopelta aegis. Next base: position 8,453 of record NW_024536294.1, on the reverse strand, counting down.
CATTGATATTTGTGTTCTGACATCCATATCCAACAACTCCTCCAAATAAAAGATGCAGATGTGAACACAAATGCATGTATCGTATGTATTCCCTGCGTGAGCGAATTCTGGGAACATTTCTTTCAGTCCTAGACCCAAATATTTGGTGAAAAAGTGGAAAAATATGTCTTGGGGCCGAATTCTCCCAACATGAGTTTTTTATGAACGGTGGGCCATAAGTGGTCGAATAAACACAGTTTTTATTAAATAACGAATGGCTACCAATCACACAGGGTGCCGTGCACCCTTTTGACATGAGAACCCATACGGAAGTCAGAATATATGAGGTTAAAACCTCAAAACAAGTCCGCACTATAGCGGTGAAAACCTTGAAATGTATTCTGACATCCATATCCAACAACTCCTCCAAATAAAAGATGTAGATGTGAACACAAATGCACGTATCGTATGTAGTCCCTGCGTAGGCGAATTCTCGGAACATTTCTTTTAGTCCTAGACCCAAATATTTGGTGAAAAAATGGAAAAATATGTCCTGGGGCCGAATTCTCCCAACATGAGTTTTTTAGGAACGGTGGGCCATAAGTGGTTGAATAAACAGAGTTTTTATTAAATAACGAATGGCTACCAATCACACAGGGTGCCATGCACACTTTTGACATGAGATATATGAGTTTAAACCTCAATACAAGTCCACACTATAGCGGTGAAAACATTGATATTTGTGTTCTGACATCCATATCCAACAACTCCTCCAAATGAAAGATATAGATGTGAACACAAATGCATGTATCGTATGTATTTCCTGCGTGAGCATTTTCTGGGAACATTTCTTTCAGTCCTAGACCCAAATATTTGGTGAAAAAGTGGAAAAATATGTCTTGGGGCCGAATTCTCCCAACATGAGTTTTTTAGGAACGGTGGGCCATAAGTGGTTGAATAAACAGAGTTTTTATTAAATAACGAATGGGTACCACTCACACAGGGTGCTGTGCACCCTTTTGATATGAGAACCCATTTGGAAGTCAGTATATATGAGGTTAAAACCTCAATACAAGTCCACACTATAGCGGTGAAAACATTGATATTTGTGTTCTGACATCCATATCCAACAACTCCTCCAAATGAAAGATATAGATGTGAACACAAATGCATGTATCGTATGTATTTCCTGCGTGAGCATTTTCTGGGAACATTTCTTTCAGTCCTAGACCCAAATATTTGGTGAAAAAGTGGAAAAATATGTCTTGGGGCCGAATTCTCCCAAAATGAGTTTTTTACGAACGGTGGGCCATAAGTGGTCGAATAAACACAGTTTTTATTAAATAACGAATGGGTACCACTCACATAGGGTGCCGTGCACCCTTTTGATATGAGAACCCATTTGGAAGTCAGTATATATGAGGTTAAAACCTCAATACAAGTCCACACTATAGCGGTGAAAACATTGATATTTGTGTTCTGACATCCATATCCAACAACTCCTCCAAATAAAAGATATAGATGTGAACACAAATGCATGTATCGTATGTATTCCCTGCGTGAGCGAATTCTGGGAACATTTCTTTCAGTCCAAATATTTGGTGAAAAAGTGGAAAAATATGTCTTGGGGCCGAATTCTCCCAACATGAGTTTTTTAGGAACGGTGGGCCATAAGTGGTCGAATAAACACAGTTTTTATTAAATAACGAATGGGTACCACTCACATAGGGTGCCGTGCACCCTTTTGATATGAGAACCCATTTGGAAGTCAGTATATATGAGGTTAAAACCTCAATACAAGTCCACACTATAGCGGTGAAAACATTGATATTTGTGTTCTGACATCCATATCCAACAACTCCTCCAAATAAAAGATGTAGATGTGAACACAAATGCACGTATCGTATGTAGTCCCTGCGTGAGCGAATTCTGGGAACATTTCTTTTAGTCCTAGACCCAAATATTTGGTGAAAAAGTGGAAAAATATGTCCTGGGGCCGAATTCTCCCAACATGAGTTTTTTAGGAACGGTGGGCCATAAGTGGTTGAATAAACAGAGTTTTTATTAAAAATAACGAATGGGTACCACTACACAGGAGAGTGCCGTGCACCCTTTTGATATGAGAACCCATTTGGAAGTCAGTATATATGAGGTTAAAACCTCAATACAAGTCCACACTATAGCGGTGAAAACATTGATATTTGTGTTCTGACATCCATATCCAACAACTCCTCCAAATGAAAGATATAGATGTGAACACAAATGCATGTATCGTATGTATTTCCTGCGTGAGCATTTTCTGGGAACATTTCTTTCAGTCCTAGACCCAAATATTTGGTGAAAAAGTGGAAAAATATGTCTTGGGGCCGAATTCTCCCAACATGAGTTTTTGATGAACGGTGGGCCATAAGTGGTCGAATAAACACAGTTTTTATTAAATAACGAATGGGTACCACTCACATAGGTGTGCCGTGCACCCTTTTGATATGAGAACCCATTTGGAAGTCAGTATATATGAGGTTAAAACCTCAATACAAGTCCACACTATAGCGGTGAAAACATTGATATTTGTGTTCTGACATCCATATCCAACAACTCCTCCAAATAAAAGATGTAGATGTGAACACAAATGCATGTATCGTATGTAGTCCCTGCGTGGGCGAATTCTGGGAACATTTCTTTTAGTCCTAGACCCAAATATTTGGTGAAAAAGTGGAAAAATATGTCTTGGGGCCGAATTCTCCCAACATGAGTTTTTTAGGAACGGTGGGCCATAAGTGGTCGAATAAACACAGTTTTTATTAAATAACGAATGGGTACCACTCACACAGGGTGCCGTGCACCCTTTTGATATGAGAACCCATACGGAAGTCAGAATATATGAGGTTAAAACCTCAATACAAGTCCACACTATAGCGGTGAAAACATTGATATTTGTGTTCTGACATCCATATCCAACAACTCCTCCAAATTAAAGATATAGATGTGAACACAAATGCATGTATCGTATGTATTTCCTGCGTGGGCGAATTCTGGGAACATTTCTTTTAGTCCTAGACCCAAATATTTGGTGAAAAAGTGGAAAAATATGTCTTGGGGCCGAATTCTCCCAACATGAGTTTTTTAGGAACGGTGGGCCATAAGTGGTTGAATAAACAGAGTTTTTATTAAATAACGAATGGGTACCTCTCACACAGGGTGCTGTGCATCCTTTTGATATGAGAACCCATTTGGAAGTCAGTATATATGAGGTTAAAACCTCAATACAAGTCCACACTATAGCGGTGAAAACATTGATATTTGTGTTCTGACATCCATATCCAACAACTCCTCCAAATGAAAGATATAGATGTGAACACAAATGCATGTATCGTATGTATTTCCTGCGTGAGCATTTTCTGGGAACATTTCTTTCAGTCCTAGACCCAAATATTTGGTGAAAAAGTGGAAAAATATGTCTTGGGGCCGAATTCTCCCAACATGAGTTTTTTAGGAACGGTGGGCCATAAGTGGTCGAATAAACACAGTTTTTATTAAATAACGAATGGGTACCACTCACATAGGGTGCCGTGCACCCTTTTGATATGAGAACCCATTTGGAAGTCAAGTATATATGAGGTTAAAACCTCAATACAAGTCCACACTATAGCGGTGAAAACATTGATATTTGTGTTCTGACATCCATATCCAACAACTCCTCCAAATAAAAGATATAGATGTGAACACAAATGCATGTATCGTATGTATTCCCTGCGTGAGCGAATTCTGGGAACATTTCTTTCAGTCCTAGACCCAAATATTTGGTGAAAAAGTGGAAAAATATGTCTTGGGGCCGAATTCTCCCAACATGAGTTTTTTAGGAGGTTTAGACGAACGAATGGGCCATAAGTGGTCGAATAAACACAGTTTTTATTAAATAACGAATGGGTACCACTCACACAGGGTGCCGTGCACCCTTTTGATATGAGAACCCATTTGGAAGTCAGTATATATGAGGTTAAAACCTCAATACAAGTCCACACTATAGCGGTGAAAACATTGATATTTGTGTTCTGACATCCATATCCAACAACTCCTCCAAATGAAAGATATAGATGTGAACACAAATGCATGTATCGTATGTATTTCCTGCGTGAGCATTTTCTGGGAACATTTCTTTCAGTCCTAGACCCAAATATTTGGTGAAAAAGTGGAAAAATATGTCTTGGGGCCGAATTCTCCCAACATGAGTTTTTTATGAACGGTGGGCCATAAGTGGTCGAATAAACACAGTTTTTATTAAATAACGAATGGGTACCACTCACATAGGGTGCCGTGCACCCTTTTGATATGAGAACCCATTCGGAAGTCAGAATATATGAGGTTAAAACCTCAATACAAGTCCACACTATAGCGGTGAAAACATTGATATTTGTGTTCTGACATCCATATCCAACAACTCCTCCAAATAAAAGATGTAGATGTGAACACAAATGCATGTATCGTATGTATTCCCTGCGTGAGTGAGCGAATTCTGGGAACATTTCTTTCAGTCCTAGACCCAAATATTTGGTGAAAAAGTGGAAAAATATGTCTTGGGGCCGAATTCTCCCAACATGAGTTTTTTAGGAACGGTGGGCCATAAGTGGTTGAATAAACAGAGTTTTTATTAAATAACGAATGGGTACCAGTCACACAGGGTGCCGTGCACCCTTTTGATATGAGAACCCATACGGAAGTCAGAATATATGAGGTTAAAACCTCAATACAAGTCCGCACTATAGCGGTGAAAACATTGATATTTGTGTTCTGACATCCATATCCAACAACTCCTCCAAATGAAAGATATAGATGTGAACACAAATGCATGTATCGTATGTATTTCCTGCGTGAGCATTTTCTGGGAACATTTCTTTCAGTCCTAGACCCAAATATTTGGTGAAAAAGTGGAAAAATATGTCTTGGGGCCGAATTCTCCCAACATGAGTTTTTTATGAACGGTGGGCCATAAGTGGTCGAATAAACACAGTTTTTATTAAATAACGAATGGGTACCACTCACATAGGGTGCCGTGCACCCTTTTGATATGAGAACCCATTTGGAAGTCAGTATATATGAGGTTAAAACCTCAATACAAGTCCACACTATAGCGGTGAAAACATTGATATTTGTGTTCTGACATCCATATCCAACAACTCCTCCAAATAAAAGATATAGATGTGAACACAAATGCATGTATCGTATGTATTCCTGCGTGAGCATTTCTGGGAACATTTCTTTCAGTCCTAGACCCAAATATTTGGTGAAAAAGTGGAAAAATATGTCTTGGGGCCGAATTCTCCCAACATGAGTTTTTTAGGAACGGTGGGCCATAAGTGGTCGAATAAACACAGTTTTTATTAAATAACGAATGGGTACCACTCACATAGGGTGCCGTGCACCCTTTTGATATGAGAACCCATTTGGAAGTCAGTATATATGAGGTTAAAACCTCAATACAAGTCCACACTATAGCGGTGAAAACATTGATATTTGTGTTCTGACATCCATATCCAACAACTCCTCCAAATAAAAGATATAGATGTGAACACAAATGCATGTATCGTATGTATTCCTGCGTGAGCGAATTCTGGGAACATTTCTTTCAGTCCTAGACCCAAATATTTGGTGAAAAAGTGGAAAAATATGTCTTGGGGCCGAATTCTCCCAACATGAGTTTTTTAGGAACGGTGGGCCATAAGTGGTCGAATAAACACAGTTTTTATTAAATAACGAATGGGTACCACTCACACAGGGTGCCGTGCACCCTTTTGATATGAGAACCCATTTGGAAGTCAGTATATATGAGGTTAAAACCTCAATACAAGTCCACACTATAGCGGTGAAAACATTGATATTTGTGTTCTGACATCCATATCCAACAACTCCTCCAAATAAAAGATATAGATGTGAACACAAATGCATGTATCGTATGTATTCCCTGCGTGAGCGAATTCTGGGAACATTTCTTTCAGTCCTAGACCCAAATATTTGGTGAAAAAGTGGAAAAATATGTCTTGGGGCCGAATTCTCCCAACATGAGTTTTTTAGGAACGGTGGGCCATAAGTGGTCGAATAAACACAGTTTTTATTAAATAACGAATGGGTACCACTCACATAGGGTGCCGTGCACCCTTTTGATATGAGAACCCATTTGGAAGTCAGTATATATGAGGTTAAAACCTCAATACAAGTCCACACTATAGCGGTGAAAACATTGATATTTGTGTTCTGACATCCATATCCAACAACTCCTCCAAATAAAAGATATAGATGTGAACACAAATGCATGTATCGTATGTATTCCCTGCGTGAGCATTTTCTGGGAACATTTCTTTCAGTCCTAGACCCAAATATTTGGTGAAAAAGTGGAAAAATATGTCTTGGGGCCGAATTCTCCCAACATGAGTTTTTTAGGAACGGTGGGCCATAAGTGGTCGAATAAACAGAGTTTTTATTAAATAACGAATGGGTACCACTCACATAGGGTGCCGTGCACCCTTTTGATATGAGAACCCATTTGGAAGTCGGTATATATGAGGTTAAAACCTCAATACAAGTCCACACTATAGCGGTGAAAACATTGATATTTGGGTTCTAACATCCATATCCAACAACCCCTCGAAATAAAATATGCAGATGTGAACACAAATGCACGTATCGTATGTAGTTCCTGCGTGGGCGGAGTCTGGGAACATTTCTTTTAGTCCTAGACACAAATATTTGGTGAAAAAGTGGAAAAATATGTCCTGGGGCCGAATTCTCCCAACATGAGTTTTTTAGGAACGGTGGGCCATAAGTGGTTGAATAAACAGAGTGTTTATTAAATAACGAATGGGTACCACTCACGGAGAGTGCAGTGCACCCTTTTGATATGAGAACCCATTCGGAAGTCAGTATATATGAGGTTAAAACTTCAACACAAATCCACACTCTAGTGGTGAAAACATTGATATTTGTGTTCTGACATCCATATCCAACAACTCCTCCAAATGAAAGATATAGATGTGAACACAAATGCATGTATCGTATGTATTTCCTGCGTGAGCATTTTCTGGGAACATTTCTTTCAGTCCTAGACCCAAATATTTGGTGAAAAAGTGGAAAAATATGTCTTGGGGCCGAATTCTCCCAAAATAAGGTTTAGACGAACGATGGGTCATAAGTGGTCGAATAAACACAGTTTTTATTAAATAACGAATGGGTACAACTCACATAGGGTGCCGTGCACCCTTTTGACATGAGAACCCATACGGAACTCAGAATATATGAGGTTAAAACCTCAATACAAGTCCGCACTATAGCGGTGAAAACCTTGATATTTGTGTTCTGACATCCATATCGAACAACTCCTCCAAATAAAAGATATAGATGTGAACACAAATGCACGTATCGTATGTAGTCCCTGCGTGGGCGAATTCTGGGAACATTTCTTTTAGTCCTAGACACAAATATTTGGTGAAAAAGTGGAAAAATATGTCCTGGGGCCGAATTCTCCCAACATGAGTTTTTTAGGAACGGTGGGCCATAAGTGGTTGAATAAACAGAGTGTTTATTAAATAACGAATGGGTACCACTCACGGAGAGTGCAGTGCACCCTTTTGATATGAGAACCCATTCGGAAGTCAGTATATATGAGGTTAAAACTTCAACACAAATCCACACTCTAGTGGTGAAAACATTGATATTTGTGTTCTGACATCCATATCCAACAACTCCTCCAAATGAAAGATATAGATGTGAACACAAATGCATGTATCGTATGTATTTCCTGCGTGAGCATTTTCTGGGAACATTTCTTTCAGTCCTAGACCCAAATATTTGGTGAAAAAGTGGAAAAATATGTCTTGGGGCCGAATTCTCCCAACATGAGTTTTTTAGGAACGGTGGGCCATAAGTGGTCGAATAAACACAGTTTTTATTAAATAACGAATGGGTACCACTCACATAGGGTGCCGTGCACCCTTTTGATATGAGAACCCATTTGGAAGTCAGTATATATGAGGTTAAAACCTCAATACAAGTCCACACTATAGCGGTGAAAACATTGATATTTGTGTTCTGACATCCATATCCAACAACTCCTCCAAATAAAAGATATAGATGTGAACACAAATGCATGTATCGTATGTATTTCCTGCGTGAGCATTTTCTGGGAACATTTCTTTCAGTCCTAGACCCAAATATTTGGTGAAAAAGTGGAAAAATATGTCTTGGGGCCGAATTCTCCCAACATGAGTTTTTGACGAACGGTGGGCCATAAGTGGTCGAATAAACACAGTTTTTATTAAATAACGAATGGGTACCACTCACATAGGGTGCCGTGCACCCTTTTGATATGAGAACCCATACGGAAGTCAGAATATATGAGGTTAAAACCTCAATACAAGTCCGCACTATAGCGGTGAAAACCTTGATATTTGTGTTCTGACATCCATATCCAACAACTCCTCCAA
>NW_024536293.1:0-12244 GCF_016097555.1 Gigantopelta aegis | reverse complement strand
TAGTCGAATAAACAAAGTTTTTGGAACATAATGGATAGGGAACACACTGGGTCTCCTGCACTCTATACATATCAGAACCCTTTCTGAAAGTCAGTATATGGGGCAATGACCGCCATACAAGTACGCACTATAGTGCTGAAAGCATTGCTATACGTGTTCTGACATCTAGTTCACCCCACCCCTAAAAATAAAATGTGTAAATGTGAAGGCAAATGTATGTATCGTATGTACGCCCTGCGTGGGCGAATTATAGGAACATTTATTTCAGTCCTTGGCCCAAATATTTGGTGAATAAGGGCAAAAATAAATTTTGGGGCCGAATTTTCCAAAATTGATTTTTGCCGAACGGTGTGCATTAAGTAGTCGAATAAACAAAGTTTTTGGAACATAATGGATAGGGAACACTCACACTGGGTCTCCTGCACTCTATACATATCAGAACCCTTTCTGAAAGTCAGTATATGGGGCAATGACCGCCATACAAGTACGCACTATAGTGCTGAAAGCATTGCTATACGTGTTCTGACATCTAGTTCACCCCACCCCTAAAAATAAAATGTGTCAATGTGAAGGCAAATGTATGTATCGTATGTACGCCCTGCGTGGGCGAATTATAGGAACATTTATTTCAGTCCTTGGCCCAAATATTTGGTGAATAAGGGCAAAAATAAATTTTGGGGCCGAATTTTCCAAAATTGATTTTTGCCGAACGGTGTGCATTAAGTAGTCGAATAAACAAAGTTTTTGGAACATAATGGATAGGGAACACTCACACTGGGTCTCCTGCACTCTATACATATCAGAACCCTTTCTGAAAGTCAGTATATGGGGCAATGACCGCCATACAAGTACGCACTATAGTGCTGAAAGCATTGCTATACGTGTTCTGACATCTAGTTCACCCCACCCCTAAAAATAAAATGTGTGAATGTGAAGGCAAATGTATGTATCGTATGTACGCCCTGCGTGGGCGAATTATAGGAACATTTATTTTAGTCCTTGGCCCAAATATTTGGTGAATAAGGGCAAAAATAAATTTGGGGCCGAATTTTCCAAAATTGATTTTTGCCGAATGGTGTGCATTAAGTAGTCGAATAAACAAAGTTTTTGGAACATAATGGATAGGGAACACTCACACTGGGTCTCCTGCACTCTATACATATCAGAACCCTTTCTGAAAGTCAGTATATGGGGCAATGACCGCCATACAAGTACGCACTATAGTGCTGAAAGCATTGCTATACGTGTTCTGACATCTAGTTCACCCCACCCCTAAAAATAAAATGTGTAAATGTGAAGGCAAATGTATGTATCGTATGTACGCCCTGCGTGGGCGAATTATAGGAACATTTATTTCAGTCCTTGGCCCAAATATTTGGTGAATAAGGGCAAAAATAAATTTTGGGGCCGAATTTTCCAAAATTGATTTTTGCCGAACGGTGTGCATTAAGTAGTCGAATAAACAAAGTTTTTGGAACATAATGGATAGGGAACACTCACACTGGGTCTCCTGCACTCTATACATATCAGAACCCTTTCTGAAAGTCAGTATATGGGGCAATGACCGCCATACAAGTACGCACTATAGTGCTGAAAGCATTGCTATACGTGTTCTGACATCTAGTTCACCCCACCCCTAAAAATAAAATGTGTCAATGTGAAGGCAAATGTATGTATCGTATGTACGCCCTGCGTGGGCGAATTATAGGAACATTTATTTCAGTCCTTGGCCCAAATATTTGGTGAATAAGGGCAAAAATAAATTTTGGGGCCGAATTTTCCAAAATTGATTTTTGCCGAACGGTGTGCATTAAGTAGTCGAATAAACAAAGTTTTTGGAACATAATGGATAGGGAACACTCACACTGGGTCTCCTGCACTCTATACATATCAGAACCCTTTCTGAAAGTCAGTATATGGGGCAATGACCGCCATACAAGTACGCACTATAGTGCTGAAAGCATTGCTATACGTGTTCTGACATCTAGTTCACCCCACCCCTAAAAATAAAATGTGTAAATGTGAAGGCAAATGTATGTATCGTATGTACGCCCTGCGTGGGCGAATTATAGGAACATTTATTTCAGTCCTTGGCCCAAATATTTGGTGAATAAGGGCAAAAATAAATTTTGGGGCCGAATTTTCCAAAATTGATTTTTGCCGAACGGTGTGCATTAAGTAGTCGAATAAACAAAGTTTTTGGAACATAATGGATAGGGAACACTCACACTGGGTCTCCTGCACTCTATACATATCAGAACCCTTTCTGAAAGTCAGTATATGGGGCAATGACCGCCATACAAGTACGCACTATAGTGCTGAAAGCATTGCTATACGTGTTCTGACATCTAGTTCACCCCACCCCTAAAAATAAAATGTGTAAATGTGAAGGCAAATGTATGTATCGTATGTACGCCCTGCGTGGGCGAATTATAGGAACATTTATTTCAGTCCTTGGCCCAAATATTTGGTGAATAAGGGCAAAAATAAATTTTGGGGCCGAATTTTCCAAAATTGATTTTTGCCGAACGGTGTGCATTAAGTAGTCGAATAAACAAAGTTTTTGGAACATAATGGATAGGGAACACTCACACTGGGTCTCCTGCACTCTATACATATCAGAACCCTTTCTGAAAGTCAGTATATGGGGCAATGACCGCCATACAAGTACGCACTATAGTGCTGAAAGCATTGCTATACGTGTTCTGACATCTAGTTCACCCCACCCCTAAAAATAAAATGTGTCAATGTGAAGGCAAATGTATGTATCGTATGTACGCCCTGCGTGGGCGAATTATAGGAACATTTATTTCAGTCCTTGGCCCAAATATTTGGTGAATAAGGGCAAAAATAAATTTTGGGGCCGAATTTTCCAAAATTGATTTTTGCCGAACGGTGTGCATTAAGTAGTCGAATAAACAAAGTTTTTGGAACATAATGGATAGGGAACACTCACACTGGGTCTCCTGCACTCTATACATATCAGAACCCTTTCTGAAAGTCAGTATATGGGGCAATGACCGCCATACAAGTACGCACTATAGTGTGCTGAAAGCATTGCTATACGTGTTCTGACATCTAGTTCACCCCACCCCTAAAAATAAAATGTGTAAATGTGAAGGCAAATGTATGTATCGTATGTACGCCCTGCGTGGGCGAATTATAGGAACATTTATTTCAGTCCTTGGCCCAAATATTTGGTGAATAAGGGCAAAAATAAATTTTGGGGCCGAATTTTCCAAAATTGATTTTTGCCGAACGGTGTGCATTAAGTAGTCGAATAAACAAAGTTTTTGGAACATAATGGATAGGGAACACTCACACTGGGTCTCCTGCACTCTATACATATCAGAACCCTTTCTGAAAGTCAGTATATGGGGCAATGACCGCCATACAAGTACGCACTATAGTGCTGAAAGCATTGCTATACGTGTTCTGACATCTAGTTCACCCCACCCCTAAAAATAAAATGTGTAAATGTGAAGGCAAATGTATGTATCGTATGTACGCCCTGCGTGGGCGAATTATAGGAACATTTATTTCAGTCCTTGGCCCAAATATTTGGTGAATAAGGGCAAAAATAAATTTTGGGGCCGAATTTTCCAAAATTGATTTTTGCCGAACGGTGTGCATTAAGTAGTCGAATAAACAAAGTTTTTGGAACATAATGGATAGGGAACACTCACACTGGGTCTCCTGCACTCTATACATATCAGAACCCTTTCTGAAAGTCAGTATATGGGGCAATGACCGCCATACAAGTACGCACTATAGTGCTGAAAGCATTGCTATACGTGTTCTGACATCTAGTTCACCCCACCCCTAAAAATAAAATGTGTAAATGTGAAGGCAAATGTATGTATCGTATGTACGCCCTGCGTGGGCGAATTATAGGAACATTTATTTCAGTCCTTGGCCCAAATATTTGGTGAATAAGGGCAAAAATAAATTTTGGGGCCGAATTTTCCAAAATTGATTTTTGCCGAACGGTGTGCATTAAGTAGTCGAATAAACAAAGTTTTTGGAACATAATGGATAGGGAACACTCACACTGGGTCTCCTGCACTCTATACATATCAGAACCCTTTCTGAAAGTCAGTATATGGGGCAATGACCGCCATACAAGTACGCACTATAGTGCTGAAAGCATTGCTATACGTGTTCTGACATCTAGTTCACCCCACCCCTAAAAAAAAAATGTGTGAATGTGAAGGCAAATGTATGTATCGTATGTACGCCCTGCGTGGGCGAATTATAGGAACATTTATTTCAGTCCTTGGCCCAAATATTTGGTGAATAAGGGCAAAAATAAATTTTGGGGCCGAATTTTCCAAAATTGATTTTTGCCGAACGGTGTGCATTAAGTAGTCGAATAAACAAAGTTTTTGGAACATAATGGATAGGGAACACTCACACTGGGTCTCCTGCACTCTATACATATCAGAACCCTTTCTGAAAGTCAGTATATGGGGCAATGACCGCCATACAAGTACGCACTATAGTGCTGAAAGCATTGCTATACGTGTTCTGACATCTAGTTCACCCCACCCCTAAAAATAAAATGTGTGAATGTGAAGGCAAATGTATGTATCGTATGTACGCCCTGCGTGGGCGAATTATAGGAACATTTATTTTAGTCCTTGGCCCAAATATTTGGTGAATAAGGGCAAAAATAAATTTGGGGCCGAATTTTCCAAAATTGATTTTTGCCGAATGGTGTGCATTAATTAGTCGAATAAACAAAGTTTTTGGAACATAATGGATAGGGAACACTCACACTGGGTCTCCTGCACTCTATACATATCAGAACCCTTTCTGAAAGTCAGTATATGGGGCAATGACCGCCATACAAGTACGCACTATAGTGCTGAAAGCATTGCTATACGTGTTCTGACATCTAGTTCACCCCACCCCTAAAAATAAAATGTGTCAATGTGAAGGCAAATGTATGTATCGTATGTACGCCCTGCGTGGGCGAATTATAGGAACATTTATTTCAGTCCTTGGCCCAAATATTTGGTGAATAAGGGCAAAAATAAATTTTGGGGCCGAATTTTCCAAAATTGATTTTTGCCGAACGGTGTGCATTAAGTAGTGGAAGAAACAAAGTTTTTGGAACATAATGGATAGGGAACACTCACACTGGGTCTCCTGCACTCTATACATATCAGAACCCTTTCTGAAAGTCAGTATATGGGGCAATGACCGCCATACAAGTACGCACTATAGTGCTCAAAGCATTGCTGTACGTGTTCTGACATCTAGTTCACCCCACCCCTAAATATAAAATGTGTCAATGTGAAGGCAAATGTATGTATCGTATGTACGCCCTGCGTGGGCGAATTATAGGAACATTTATTTTAGTCCTTGGCCCAAATATTTGGTGAATAAGGGCAAAAATAAATTTTGGGGCCGAATTTTCCAAAATTGATTTTTGCCGAACGGTGTGCATTAAGTAGTCGAATAAACAAAGTTTTTGGAACATAATGGATAGGGAACACTCACACTGGGTCTCCTGCACTCTATACATATCAGAACCCTTTCTGAAAGTCAGTATATGGGGCAATGACCGCCATACAAGTACGCACTATAGTGCTGAAAGCATTGCTATACGTGTTCTGACATCTAGTTCACCCCACCCCTAAAAATAAAATGTGTAAATGTGAAGGCAAATGTATGTATCGTATGTACGCCCTGCGTGGGCGAATTATAGGAACATTTATTTCAGTCCTTGGCCCAAATATTTGGTGAATAAGGGCAAAAATAAATTTTGGGGCCGAATTTTCCAAAATTGATTTTTGCCGAACGGTGTGCATTAAGTAGTCGAATAAACAAAGTTTTTGGAACATAATGGATAGGGAACACTCACACTGGGTCTCCTGCACTCTATACATATCAGAACCCTTTCTGAAAGTCAGTATATGGGGCAATGACCGCCATACAAGTACGCACTATAGTGCTGAAAGCATTGCTATACGTGTTCTGACATCTAGTTCACCCCACCCCTAAAAATAAAATGTGTGAATGTGAAGGCAAATGTATGTATCGTATGTACGCCCTGCGTGGGCGAATTATAGGAACATTTATTTCAGTCCTTGGCCCAAATATTTGGTGAATAAGGGCAAAAATAAATTTTGGGGCCGAATTTTCCAAAATTGATTTTTGCCGAACGGTGTGCATTAAGTAGTGGAAGAAACAAAGTTTTTGGAACATAATGGATAGGGAACACTCACACTGGGTCTCCTGCACTCTATACATATCAGAACCCTTTCTGAAAGTCAGTATATGGGGCAATGACCGCCATACAAGTACGCACTATAGTGCTGAAAGCATTGCTATACGTGTTCTGACATCTAGTTCACCCCACCCCTAAAAATAAAATGTGTAATGTGAAGGCAAATGTATGTATCGTATGTACGCCCTGCGTGGGCGAATTATAGGAACATTTATTTCAGTCCTTGGCCCAAATATTTGGTGAATAAGGGCAAAAATAAATTTTGGGGCCGAATTTTCCAAAATTGATTTTTGCCGAACGGTGTGCATTAAGTAGTCGAATAAACAAAGTTTTTGGAACATAATGGATAGGGAACACTCACACTGGGTCTCCTGCACTCTATACATATCAGAACCCTTTCTGAAAGTCAGTATATGGGGCAATGACCGCCATACAAGTACGCACTATAGTGCTGAAAGCATTGCTATACGTGTTCTGACATCTAGTTCACCCCACCCCTAAAAATAAAATGTGTAAATGTGAAGGCAAATGTATGTATCGTATGTACGCCCTGCGTGGGCGAATTATAGGAACATTTATTTCAGTCCTTGGCCCAAATATTTGGTGAATAAGGGCAAAAATAAATTTTGGGGCCGAATTTTCCAAAATTGATTTTTGCCGAACGGTGTGCATTAAGTAGTCGAATAAACAAAGTTTTTGGAACATAATGGATAGGGAACACTCACACTGGGTCTCCTGCACTCTATACATATCAGAACCCTTTCTGAAAGTCAGTATATGGGGCAATGACCGCCATACAAGTACGCACTATAGTGCTGAAAGCATTGCTATACGTGTTCTGACATCTAGTTCACCCCACCCCTAAAAATAAAATGTGTCAATGTGAAGGCAAATGTATGTATCGTATGTACGCCCTGCGTGGGCGAATTATAGGAACATTTATTTCAGTCCTTGGCCCAAATATTTGGTGAATAAGGGCAAAAATAAATTTTGGGGCCGAATTTTCCAAAATTGATTTTTGCCGAACGGTGTGCATTAAGTAGTCGAATAAACAAAGTTTTTGGAACATAACATAATGGATAGGGAACACTCACACTGGGTCTCCTGCACTCTATACATATCAGAACCCTTTCTGAAAGTCAGTATATGGGGCAATGACCGCCATACAAGTACGCACTATAGTGCTGAAAGCATTGCTATACGTGTTCTGACATCTAGTTCACCCCACCCCTAAAAATAAAATGTGTGAATGTGAAGGCAAATGTATGTATCGTATGTACGCCCTGCGTGGGCGAATTATAGGAACATTTATTTCAGTCCTTGGCCCAAATATTTGGTGAATAAGGGCAAAAATAAATTTTGGGCCGAATTTTCCAAAATTGATTTTTGCCGAACGGTGTGCATTAAGTAGTCGAATAAACAAAGTTTTTGGAACATAATGGATAGGGAACACTCACACTGGGTCTCCTGCACTCTATACATATCAGAACCCTTTCTGAAAGTCAGTATATGGGGCAATGACCGCCATACAAGTACGCACTATAGTGCTGAAAGCATTGCTATACGTGTTCTGACATCTAGTTCACACCCCACCCCTAAAAATAAAATGTGTAAATGTGAAGGCAAATGTATGTATCGTATGTACGCCCTGCGTGGGCGAATTATAGGAACATTTATTTCAGTCCTTGGCCCAAATATTTGGTGAATAAGGGCAAAAATAAATTTTGGGGCCGAATTTTCCAAAATTGATTTTTGCCGAACGGTGTGCATTAAGTAGTCGAATAAACAAAGTTTTTGGAACATAATGGATAGGGAACACTCACACTGGGTCTCCTGCACTCTATACATATCAGAACCCTTTCTGAAAGTCAGTATATGGGGCAATGACCGCCATACAAGTACGCACTATAGTGCTGAAAGCATTGCTATACGTGTTCTGACATCTAGTTCACCCCACCCCTAAAAATAAAATGTGTAAATGTGAAGGCAAATGTATGTATCGTATGTACGCCCTGCGTGGGCGAATTATAGGAACATTTATTTCAGTCCTTGGCCCAAATATTTGGTGAATAAGGGCAAAAATAAATTTTGGGGCCGAATTTTCCAAAATTGATTTTTGCCGAACGGTGTGCATTAAGTAGTCGAATAAACAAAGTTTTTGGAACATAATGGATAGGGAACACTCACACTGGGTCTCCTGCACTCTATACATATCAGAACCCTTTCTGAAAGTCAGTATATGGGGCAATGACCGCCATACAAGTACGCACTATAGTGCTGAAAGCATTGCTATACGTGTTCTGACATCTAGTTCACCCCACCCCTAAAAATAAAATGTGTCAATGTGAAGGCAAATGTATGTATCGTATGTACGCCCTGCGTGGGCGAATTATAGGAACATTTATTTCAGTCCTTGGCCCAAATATTTGGTGAATAAGGGCAAAAATAAATTTTGGGGCCGAATTTTCCAAAATTGATTTTTGCCGAACGGTGTGCATTAAGTAGTCGAATAAACAAAGTTTTTGGAACATAATGGATAGGGAACACTCACACTGGGTCTCCTGCACTCTATACATATCAGAACCCTTTCTGAAAGTCAGTATATGGGGCAATGACCGCCATACAAGTACGCACTATAGTGCTGAAAGCATTGCTATACGTGTTCTGACATCTAGTTCACCCCACCCCTAAAAATAAAATGTGTAAATGTGAAGGCAAATGTATGTATCGTATGTACGCCCTGCGTGGGCGAATTATAGGAACATTTATTTCAGTCCTTGGCCCAAATATTTGGTGAATAAGGGCAAAAATAAATTTTGGGGCCGAATTTTCCAAAATTGATTTTTGCCGAACGGTGTGCATTAAGTAGTCGAATAAACAAAGTTTTTGGAACATAATGGATAGGGAACACTCACACTGGGTCTCCTGCACTCTATACATATCAGAACCCTTTCTGAAAGTCAGTATATGGGGCAATGACCGCCATACAAGTACGCACTATAGTGCTGAAAGCATTGCTATACGTGTTCTGACATCTAGTTCACCCCACCCCTAAAAATAAAATGTGTCAATGTGAAGGCAAATGTATGTATCGTATGTACGCCCTGCGTGGGCGAATTATAGGAACATTTATTTCAGTCCTTGGCCCAAATATTTGGTGAATAAGGGCAAAAATAAATTTTGGGGCCGAATTTTCCAAAATTGATTTTTGCCGAACGGTGTGCATTAAGTAGTCGAATAAACAAAGTTTTTGGAACATAATGGATAGGGAACACTCACACTGGGTCTCCTGCACTCTATACATATCAGAACCCTTTCTGAAAGTCAGTATATGGGGCAATGACCGCCATACAAGTACGCACTATAGTGCTGAAAGCATTGCTATACGTGTTCTGACATCTAGTTCACCCCACCCCTAAAAATAAAATGTGTGAATGTGAAGGCAAATGTATGTATCGTATGTACGCCCTGCGTGGGCGAATTATAGGAACATTTATTTCAGTCCTTGGCCCAAATATTTGGTGAATAAGGGCAAAAATAAATTTTGGGGCCGAATTTTCCAAAATTGATTTTTGCCGAACGGTGTGCATTAAGTAGTCGAATAAACAAAGTTTTTGGAACATAATGGATAGGGAACACTCACACTGGGTCTCCTGCACTCTATACATATCAGAACCCTTTCTGAAAGTCAGTATATGGGGCAATGACCGCCATACAAGTACGCACTATAGTGCTGAAAGCATTGCTATACGTGTTCTGACATCTAGTTCACCCCACCCCTAAAAATAAAATGTGTAAATGTGAAGGCAAATGTATGTATCGTATGTACGCCCTGCGTGGGCGAATTATAGGAACATTTATTTCAGTCCTTGGCCCAAATATTTGGTGAATAAGGGCAAAAATAAATTTTGGGCCGAATTTTCCAAAATTGATTTTTGCCGAACGGTGTGCATTAAGTAGTGGAATAAACAAAGTTTTTGGAACATAATGGATAGGGAACACTCACACTGGGTCTCCTGCACTCTATACATATCAGAACCCTTTCTGAAAGTCAGTATATGGGGCAATGACCGCCATACAAGTACGCACTATAGTGCTGAAAGCATTGCTATACGTGTTCTGACATCTAGTTCACCCCACCCCTAAAAATAAAATGTGTAAATGTGAAGGCAAATGTATGTATCGTATGTACGCCCTGCGTGGGCGAATTATAGGAACATTTATTTCAGTCCTTGGCCCAAATATTTGGTGAATAAGGGCTGAAAGCAAAAATAAATTTTGGGGCCGAATTTTCCAAAATTGATTTTTGCCGAACGGTGTGCATTAAGTAGTCGAATAAACAAAGTTTTTGGAACATAATGGATAGGGAACACTCACACTGGGTCTCCTGCACTCTATACATATCAGAACCCTTTCTGAAAGTCAGTATATGGGGCAATGACCGCCATACAAGTACGCACTATAGTGCTGAAAGCATTGCTATACGTGTTCTGACATCTAGTTCACCCCACCCCTAAAAATAAAATGTGTAATGTGAAGGCAAATGTATGTATCGTATGTACGCCCTGCGTGGGCGAATTATAGGAACATTTATTTCAGTCCTTGGCCCAAATATTTGGTGAATAAGGGCAAAAATAAATTTTGGGGCCGAATTTTCCAAAATTGATTTTTGCCGAACGGTGTGCATTAAGTAGTCGAATAAACAAAGTTTTTGGAACATAATGGATAGGGAACACTCACACTGGGTCTCCTGCACTCTATACATATCAGAACCCTTTCTGAAAGTCAGTATATGGGGCAATGACCGCCATACAAGTACGCACTATAGTGCTGAAAGCATTGCTATACGTGTTCTGACATCTAGTTCACCCCACCCCTAAAAATAAAATGTGTCAATGTGAAGGCAAATGTATGTATCGTATGTACGCCCTGCGTGGGCGAATTATAGGAACATTTATTTCAGTCCTTGGCCCAAATATTTGGTGAATAAGGGCAAAAATAAATTTTGGGGCCGAATTTTCCAAAATTGATTTTTGCCGAACGGTGTGCATTAAGTAGTCGAATAAACAAAGTTTTTGGAACATAATGGATAGGGAACACTCACACTGGGTCTCCTGCACTCTATACATATCAGAACCCTTTCTGAAAGTCAGTATATGGGGCAATGACCGCCATACAAGTATGCACTATAGTGCTGAAGGCATTGCTATACGTGTTCTGACATCTAGTTCACCCCACCCCTAAAAATAAAATGTGTCAATGTGAAGGCAAATGTATGTATCGTATGTACGCCCTGCGTGGGCGAATTATAGGAACATTTATTTTAGTCCTTGGCCCAAATATTTGGTGAATAAGGGCAAAAATAAATTTTGGGGCCGAATTTTCCAAAATTGATTTTTGCCGAACGGTGTGCATTAAGTAGTCGAATAAACAAAGTTTTTGGAACATAATGGATAGGGAACACTCACACTGGGTCTCCTGCACTCTATACATATCAGAACCCTTTCTGAAAGTCAGTATATGGGGCAATGACCGCCATACAAGTACGCACTATAGTGCTGAAAGCATTGCTATACGTGTTCTGACATCTAGTTCACCCCACCCCTAAAAATAAAATGTGTGAATGTGAAGGCAAATGTATGTATCGTATGTACGCCCTGCGTGGGCGAATTATAGGAACATTTATTTCAGTCCTTGGCCCAAATATTTGGTGAATAAGGGCAAAAATAAATTTTGGGGCCGAATTTTCCAAAATTGATTTTTGCCGAACGGTGTGCATTAAGTAGTCGAATAAACAAAGTTTTTGGAACATAATGGATAGGGAACACTCACACTGGGTCTCCTGCACTCTATACATATCAGAACCCTTTCTGAAAGTCAGTATATGGGGCAATGACCGCCATACAAGTACGCACTATAGTGCTGAAAGCATTGCTATACGTGTTCTGACATCTAGTTCACCCCACCCCTAAAAATAAAATGTGTCAATGTGAAGGCAAATGTATGTAT
>NW_024536292.1:0-11121 GCF_016097555.1 Gigantopelta aegis | reverse complement strand
ATGCCTATTTTTGGAGGATACTGAAATTTAAAAGTTGAAAATCTTAATTTTAATTTTTAATAAATTAAAAAAAAATGTTTTTTAATTTAATAAAATATTTAGAAAATAAATAAATTAGTTTTCATATTCCTTGTGGTATGCACAATCAGTCTGTGTAATTTCACCTCTCTGGTTATAATACTTTCATCAGAATCAAGCATTTAACCGTGTAATGTGTGAACTATATCAGGCCTCAGACCACAATTAATTTCGCTATAGATGTTTCTATATAGCCTTAGTGGCTATAACATTTTTATTAATATCAGCAGGCCCGTGAAGTTTTGTATGTACCTTTGCCTGCATGGGGGACACATACCCTGAAAAGGACAACCCCTGTTGTCCAGCTCTTTCTCCCAGCATATTGCTTTAAACAGACACACCCTCTAAACCAGGCCGGAGTACACCCATTTTACACAAAAAGCACTACTTTTGCATGGGCCGGAATTACCACAAACAAGTCTTCAATGTCAGCAAGTTACACATGTTTACAAACTACATGCTATCCCCTGTCACTTCAGTCAAACAGTTGCCACTTCATAGCTGTCTGCCATGAAATAATCACAGTCAAACAGCAGACTACTTGCGCGGTGAAACTTCCGGATTTTGGACAACCAAATGGGAAGATAACTGTAATCTGAGGCCTATCAGTCCATTTTTTTCCCCTAAAAACTGGCCCACACTAATGCATTCCAATGATATACATATTAAAGCAATGCTCGGTAAGTATCGGTATGTCACCTTTAAACTGAGAGTATACAGAGGCTGTGTTAAAACACCTACCACAGTGCCTTGCCATGGCCAATTTTAGCAATGGAAACTTGAGGGACACCAACTTCAAAATGTAATAACTTTATCAAATTTTGGAATTTCTTCATACAATGAGCAGCTATTTTTTCTTCTACATATGTTCTATCTGCACAGTGTTGTCTTGGAAAGATTTTGAAATATTTAAAGGAAAAAAAAATGAATCATTAGATTTTACTTCATTTTTAATTAAATATTAAACTTAAATTTAAATTTTTGAAAAACAAAAAAAATCTAAAACTGTAAAATTTTGCATTTTAGATATGATAAGTGGAGGCTTAGTAAAGATATGGTGACTGAATTCATGATACATTATTAGAAATGTGTCAGAGGGATGGTGAAAGTCACAAAATTGGGGCCATTTGCAACAAATGTTTACACACTAATTTCAGGGAAAATTAGACATGATAGGCCTCATATTCAATTTTGACCTGCTGTATTTACTTAATCTACATCATTTACTGTATTAGACATGTAGCCACTTTGTAAAAGGCAAAACAGTCCATATAAATGCATATTAATATGAATATGCCCTACAGATATTACTTAGGTATACACCATAATATTTTTTTTTTGTTGACAACTTTGAAAATGAAGATTTTGTTACAAAATGCTGATATAAATCCTACCAAGAGGTACTTGCACCATATTTTTCAGTTTCCAGTGATAACTGTTAACAAGTGTAGTCATGTGCCAGTGTCTGGGTGTCTATTTATTTAAATTTTAATTACATTTATATGATAAATTAAAAGATTTCTGTCCAATTGCAATAATTGACAAAAATATTGACTAACAAAATCCAACTTTTGCTCTTTTTTACCAAATTATTAGCTCAAAACTGTTAAAAAATATTGCAACAACCTGTAGTAACATCAGAGGTCATTTTATGCTATTTTGGAGGATACTGAAATTTAAAAGTTGAAAATCTTAATTTTAATTTTTAATATAATTAAAAAAAAATGTTTTTTAATTTAATAAAATATTTAGAAAATAAATAAATTAGTTTTCATATTCCTTGTGGTATGCACAATCAGTCTGTGTAATTTCACCTCTCTGGTTATAATACTTTCATCAGAATCAAGCATTTAACCGGTGTAATGTGTGAACTATATCAGGCCTCAGACCACAATTAATTTCGCTATATGTTTCTATATAGCCTTAGTGGCTATAACATTTTTATTAATATCAGCAGGCCCGTGAAGTTTTGTATGTACCTTTGCCTGCATGGGGGACACATACCCTGAAAAGGACAACCCCTGTTGTCCAGCTCTTTCTCCCAGCATATTGCTTTAAACAGACACACCCTCTAAACCAGGCCGGAGTACACCCATTTTACACAAAAAGCACTACTTTTGCATGGGCCGGAATTACCACAAACAAGTCTTCAATGTCAGCAAGTTACACATGTTTACAAACTACATGCTATCCCCTGTCACTTCAGTCAAACAGTTGCCACTTCATAGCTGTCTGCCATGAAATAATCACAGTCAAACAGCAGACTACTTGCGCGGTGAAACTTCCGGATTTTGGACAACCAAATGGGAAGATAACTGTAATCTGAGGCCTATCAGTCCATTTTTTCCCCTAAAAACTGGCCCACACTAATGCATTCCAATGATATACATATTAAAGCAATGCTCGGTAAGTATCGGTATGTCACCTTTAAACTGAGAGTATACAGAGGCTGTGTTAAAACACCTACCACAGTGCCTTGCCATGGCCAATTTTAGCAATGGAAACTTGAGGGACACCAACTTCAAAATGTAATAACTTTATCAAATTTTGGAATTTCTTCATACAATGAGCAGCTATTTTTTCTTCTACATATGTTCTATCTGCACAGTGTTGTCTTGGAAAGATTTTGAAATATTTAAAGGAAAAAAAATGAATCATTAGATTTTACTTCATTTTTAATTAAATATTAAACTTAAATTTAAATTTTTGAAAAACAAAAAAATCTAAAACTGTAAAATTTTGCATTTTAGATATGATAAGTGGAGGCTTAGTAAAGATATGGTGACTGAATTCATGATACATTATTAGAAATGTGTCAGAGGGATGGTGAAAGTCACAAAATTGGGGCCATTTGCAACAAATGTTTACACACTAATTTCAGGGAAAATTAGACATGATAGGCCTCATATTCAATTTTGACCTGCTGTATTTACTTAATCTACATCATTTACTGTATTAGACATGTAGCCACTTTGTAAAAGGCAAAACAGTCCATATAAATGCATATTAATATGAATATGCCCTACAGATATTACTTAGGTATACACCATAATATTTTTTTTTTGTTGACAACTTTGAAAATGAAGATTTTGTTACAAAATGCTGATATAAATCCTACCAAGAGGTACTTGCACCATATTTTTCAGTTTCCAGTGATAACTGTTAACAAGTGTAGTCATGTGCCAGTGTCTGGGATACCTCAGTGTAGTATTTCTTGATTGGAAGAATGTTTGTAGTAATGACCACTGAATATGGATTATGGATTATTCTGCCATATGTATTACAAGCCAAATGTTAACCTTTTTGGCACATTTTCTGCAATAAACTTGACAAGTATACCAGCATCTGATTACTGAACACAATAAATACATTCAGACAGCATAGAATATTAGCCTATTAGATTTTCTAAGGATAAAAGACCATTTTTGAAAAATGACTGAAGTGTGTAATTTACATAAATGTAGGTGAAATGTATTATTAGAGTACTTAATCTTGTTAAAAACTGTATACTATTTATTTAAAGTGTTTAATTACATTTAGTAGTGATATATTCATTATATTTAGATCTTCTGTCCAATTGCAATAATTGAGAACTCATTAAAATTCAATATGTAAAAAAAATTAAAATCACAATATTGACTAACAAAATCCAACTTTTGCTCTTTTTTACCAAATTATTAGCTCAAAACTGTTAAAAAATATTGCAACAACCTGTAGTAACATCAGAGGTCATTTTATGCTATTTTGGAGGATACTGAAATTTAAAAGTTGAAAATCTTAATTTTAATTTTTAATAAATTAAAAAAAAATGTTTTTTAATTTAATAAAATATTTAGAAAATAAATAAATTAGTTTTCATATTCCTTGTGGTATGCACAATCAGTCTGTGTAATTTCACCTCTCTGGTTATAATACTTTCATCAGAATCAAGCATTTAACCGGTGTAATGTGTGAACTATATCAGGCCTCAGACCACAATTAATTTCGCTATATGTTTCTATATAGCCTTAGTGGCTATAACATTTTTATTAATATCAGCAGGCCCGTGAAGTTTTGTATGTACCTTTGCCTGCATGGGGGACACATACCCTGAAAAGGACAACCCCTGTTGTCCAGCTCTTTCTCCCAGCATATTGCTTTAAACAGACACACCCTCTAAACCAGGCCGGAGTACACCCATTTTACACAAAAAGCACTACTTTTGCATGGGCCGGAATTACCACAAACAAGTCTTCAATGTCAGCAAGTTACACATGTTTACAAACTACATGCTATCCCCTGTCACTTCAGTCAAACAGTTGCCACTTCATAGCTGTCTGCCATGAAATAATCACAGTCAAACAGCAGACTACTTGCGCGGTGAAACTTCCGGATTTTGGACAACCAAATGGG
Source organism: Gigantopelta aegis (assembly GCF_016097555.1). NCBI lineage: Eukaryota > Metazoa > Mollusca > Gastropoda > Neomphalida > Peltospiridae > Gigantopelta > Gigantopelta aegis. The sequence goes on along the minus strand of NW_024536292.1, from coordinate 6,651 downwards.
AAGATAACTGTAATCTGAGGCCTATCAGTCCATTTTTTCCCCTAAAAACTGGCCCACACTAATGCATTCCAATGATATACATATTAAAGCAATGCTCGGTAAGTATCGGTATGTCACCTTTAAACTGAGAGTATACAGAGGCTGTGTTAAAACACCTACCACAGTGCCTTGCCATGGCCAATTTTAGCAATGGAAACTTGAGGGACACCAACTTCAAAATGTAATAACTTTATCAAATTTTGGAATTTCTTCATACAATGAGCAGCTATTTTTTCTTCTACATATGTTCTATCTGCACAGTGTTGTCTTGGAAAGATTTTGAAATATTTAAAGGAAAAAAAATGAATCATTAGATTTTACTTCATTTTTAATTAAATATTAAACTTAAATTTAAATTTTTGAAAAACAAAAAAATCTAAAACTGTAAAATTTTGCATTTTAGATATGATAAGTGGAGGCTTAGTAAAGATATGGTGACTGAATTCATGATACATTATTAGAAATGTGTCAGAGGGATGGTGAAAGTCACAAAATTGGGGCCATTTGCAACAAATGTTTACACACTAATTTCAGGGAAAATTAGACATGATAGGCCTCATATTCAATTTTGACCTGCTGTATTTACTTAATCTACATCATTTACTGTATTAGACATGTAGCCACTTTGTAAAAGGCAAAACAGTCCATATAAATGCATATTAATATGAATATGCCCTACAGATATTACTTAGGTATACACCATAATATTTTTTTTTTGTTGACAACTTTGAAAATGAAGATTTTGTTACAAAATGCTGATATAAATCCTACCAAGAGGTACTTGCACCATATTTTTCAGTTTCCAGTGATAACTGTTAACAAGTGTAGTCATGTGCCAGTGTCTGGGATACCTCAGTGTAGTATTTCTTGATTGGAAGAATGTTTGTAGTAATGACCACTGAATATGGATTATGGATTATTCTGCCATATGTATTACAAGCCAAATGTTAACCTTTTTGGCACATTTTCTGCAATAAACTTGACAAGTATACCAGCATCTGATTACTGAACACAATAAATACATTCAGACAGCATAGAATATTAGCCTATTAGATTTTCTAAGGATAAAAGACCATTTTTGAAAAATGACTGAAGTGTGTAATTTACATAAATGTAGGTGAAATGTATTATTAGAGTACTTAATCTTGTTAAAAACTGTATACTATTTATTTAAAGTGTTTAATTACATTTAGTAGTGATATATTCATTATATTTAGATCTTCTGTCCAATTGCAATAATTGAGAACTCATTAAAATTCAATATGTAAAAAAAATTAAAATCACAATATTGACTAACAAAATCCAACTTTTGCTCTTTTTTACCAAATTATTAGCTCAAAACTGTTAAAAAATATTGCAACAACCTGTAGTAACATCAGAGGTCATTTTATGCTATTTTGGAGGATACTGAAATTTAAAAGTTGAAAATCTTAATTTTAATTTTTAATAAATTAAAAAAAAATGTTTTTTAATTTAATAAAATATTTAGAAAATAAATAAATTAGTTTTCATATTCCTTGTGGTATGCACAATCAGTCTGTGTAATTTCACCTCTCTGGTTATAATACTTTCATCAGAATCAAGCATTTAACCGGTGTAATGTGTGAACTATATCAGGCCTCAGACCACAATTAATTTCGCTATATGTTTCTATATAGCCTTAGTGGCTATAACATTTTTATTAATATCAGCAGGCCCGTGAAGTTTTGTATGTACCTTTGCCTGCATGGGGGACACATACCCTGAAAAGGACAACCCCTGTTGTCCAGCTCTTTCTCCCAGCATATTGCTTTAAACAGACACACCCTCTAAACCAGGCCGGAGTACACCCATTTTACACAAAAAGCACTACTTTTGCATGGGCCGGAATTACCACAAACAAGTCTTCAATGTCAGCAAGTTACACATGTTTACAAACTACATGCTATCCCCTGTCACTTCAGTCAAACAGTTGCCACTTCATAGCTGTCTGCCATGAAATAATCACAGTCAAACAGCAGACTACTTGCGCGGTGAAACTTCCGGATTTTGGACAACCAAATGGGAAGATAACTGTAATCTGAGGCCTATCAGTCCATTTTTTCCCCTAAAAACTGGCCCACACTAATGCATTCCAATGATATACATATTAAAGCAATGCTCGGTAAGTATCGGTATGTCACCTTTAAACTGAGAGTATACAGAGGCTGTGTTAAAACACCTACCACAGTGCCTTGCCATGGCCAATTTTAGCAATGGAAACTTGAGGGACACCAACTTCAAAATGTAATAACTTTATCAAATTTTGGAATTTCTTCATACAATGAGCAGCTATTTTTTCTTCTACATATGTTCTATCTGCACAGTGTTGTCTTGGAAAGATTTTGAAATATTTAAAGGAAAAAAAATGAATCATTAGATTTTACTTCATTTTTAATTAAATATTAAACTTAAATTTAAATTTTTGAAAAACAAAAAAATCTAAAACTGTAAAATTTTGCATTTTAGATATGATAAGTGGAGGCTTAGTAAAGATATGGTGACTGAATTCATGATACATTATTAGAAATGTGTCAGAGGGATGGTGAAAGTCACAAAATTGGGGCCATTTGCAACAAATGTTTACACACTAATTTCAGGGAAAATTAGACATGATAGGCCTCATATTCAATTTTGACCTGCTGTATTTACTTAATCTACATCATTTACTGTATTAGACATGTAGCCACTTTGTAAAAGGCAAAACAGTCCATATAAATGCATATTAATATGAATATGCCCTACAGATATTACTTAGGTATACACCATAATATTTTTTTTTTTGTTGACAACTTTGAAAATGAAGATTTTGTTACAAAATGCTGATATAAATCCTACCAAGAGGTACTTGCACCATATTTTTCAGTTTCCAGTGATAACTGTTAACAAGTGTAGTCATGTGCCAGTGTCTGGGATACCTCAGTGTAGTATTTCTTGATTGGAAGAATGTTTGTAGTAATGACCACTGAATATGGATTATGGATTATTCTGCCATATGTATTACAAGCCAAATGTTAACCTTTTTGGCACATTTTCTGCAATAAACTTGACAAGTATACCAGCATCTGATTACTGAACACAATAAATACATTCAGACAGCATAGAATATTAGCCTATTAGATTTTCTAAGGATAAAAGACCATTTTTGAAAAATGACTGAAGTGTGTAATTTACATAAATGTAGGTGAAATGTATTATTAGAGTACTTAATCTTGTTAAAAACTGTATACTATTTATTTAAAGTGTTTAATTACATTTAGTAGTGATATATTCATTATATTTAGATCTTCTGTCCAATTGCAATAATTGAGAACTCATTAAAATTCAATATGTAAAAAAAATTAAAATCACAATATTGACTAACAAAATCCAACTTTTGCTCTTTTTTACCAAATTATTAGCTCAAAACTGTTAAAAAATATTGCAACAACCTGTAGTAACATCAGAGGTCATTTTATGCTATTTTGGAGGATACTGAAATTTAAAAGTTGAAAATCTTAATTTTAATTTTTAATAAATTAAAAAAAAATGTTTTTTAATTTAATAAAATATTTAGAAAATAAATAAATTAGTTTTCATATTCCTTGTGGTATGCACAATCAGTCTGTGTAATTTCACCTCTCTGGTTATAATACTTTCATCAGAATCAAGCATTTAACCGGTGTAATGTGTGAACTATATCAGGCCTCAGACCACAATTAATTTCGCTATATGTTTCTATATAGCCTTAGTGGCTATAACATTTTTATTAATATCAGCAGGCCCGTGAAGTTTTGTATGTACCTTTGCCTGCATGGGGGACACATACCCTGAAAAGGACAACCCCTGTTGTCCAGCTCTTTCTCCCAGCATATTGCTTTAAACAGACACACCCTCTAAACCAGGCCGGAGTACACCCATTTTACACAAAAAGCACTACTTTTGCATGGGCCGGAATTACCACAAACAAGTCTTCAATGTCAGCAAGTTACACATGTTTACAAACTACATGCTATCCCCTGTCACTTCAGTCAAACAGTTGCCACTTCATAGCTGTCTGCCATGAAATAATCACAGTCAAACAGCAGACTACTTGCGCGGTGAAACTTCCGGATTTTGGACAACCAAATGGGAAGATAACTGTAATCTGAGGCCTATCAGTCCATTTTTTCCCCTAAAAACTGGCCCACACTAATGCATTCCAATGATATACATATTAAAGCAATGCTCGGTAAGTATCGGTATGTCACCTTTAAACTGAGAGTATACAGAGGCTGTGTTAAAACACCTACCACAGTGCCTTGCCATGGCCAATTTTAGCAATGGAAACTTGAGGGACACCAACTTCAAAATGTAATAACTTTATCAAATTTTGGAATTTCTTCATACAATGAGCAGCTATTTTTTCTTCTACATATGTTCTATCTGCACAGTGTTGTCTTGGAAAGATTTTGAAATATTTAAAGGAAAAAAAATGAATCATTAGATTTTACTTCATTTTTAATTAAATATTAAACTTAAATTTAAATTTTTGAAAAACAAAAAAATCTAAAACTGTAAAATTTTGCATTTTAGATATGATAAGTGGAGGCTTAGTAAAGATATGGTGACTGAATTCATGATACATTATTAGAAATGTGTCAGAGGGATGGTGAAAGTCACAAAATTGGGGCCATTTGCAACAAATGTTTACACACTAATTTCAGGGAAAATTAGACATGATAGGCCTCATATTCAATTTTGACCTGCTGTATTTACTTAATCTACATCATTTACTGTATTAGACATGTAGCCACTTTGTAAAAGGCAAAACAGTCCATATAAATGCATATTAATATGAATATGCCCTACAGATATTACTTAGGTATACACCATAATATTTTTTTTTTGTTGACAACTTTGAAAATGAAGATTTTGTTACAAAATGCTGATATAAATCCTACCAAGAGGTACTTGCACCATATTTTTCAGTTTCCAGTGATAACTGTTAACAAGTGTAGTCATGTGCCAGTGTCTGGGATACCTCAGTGTAGTATTTCTTGATTGGAAGAATGTTTGTAGTAATGACCACTGAATATGGATTATGGATTATTCTGCCATATGTATTACAAGCCAAATGTTAACCTTTTTGGCACATTTTCTGCAATAAACTTGACAAGTATACCAGCATCTGATTACTGAACACAATAAATACATTCAGACAGCATAGAATATTAGCCTATTAGATTTTCTAAGGATAAAAGACCATTTTTGAAAAATGACTGAAGTGTGTAATTTACATAAATGTAGGTGAAATGTATTATTAGAGTACTTAATCTTGTTAAAAACTGTATACTATTTATTTAAAGTGTTTAATTACATTTAGTAGTGATATATTCATTATATTTAGATCTTCTGTCCAATTGCAATAATTGAGAACTCATTAAAATTCAATATGTAAAAAAAATTAAAATCACAATATTGACTAACAAAATCCAACTTTTGCTCTTTTTTACCAAATTATTAGCTCAAAACTGTTAAAAAATATTGCAACAACCTGTAGTAACATCAGAGGTCATTTTATGCTATTTTGGAGGATACTGAAATTTAAAAGTTGAAAATCTTAATTTTAATTTTTAATAAATTAAAAAAAAATGTTTTTTAATTTAATAAAATATTTAGAAAATAAATAAATTAGTTTTCATATTCCTTGTGGTATGCACAATCAGTCTGTGTAATTTCACCTCTCTGGTTATAATACTTTCATCAGAATCAAGCATTTAACCGGTGTAATGTGTGAACTATATCAGGCCTCAGACCACAATTAATTTCGCTATATGTTTCTATATAGCCTTAGTGGCTATAACATTTTTATTAATATCAGCAGGCCCGTGAAGTTTTGTATGTACCTTTGCCTGCATGGGGGACACATACCCTGAAAAGGACAACCCCTGTTGTCCAGCTCTTTCTCCCAGCATATTGCTTTAAACAGACACACCCTCTAAACCAGGCCGGAGTACACCCATTTTACACAAAAAGCACTACTTTTGCATGGGCCGGAATTACCACAAACAAGTCTTCAATGTCAGCAAGTTACACATGTTTACAAACTACATGCTATCCCCTGTCACTTCAGTCAAACAGTTGCCACTTCATAGCTGTCTGCCATGAAATAATCACAGTCAAACAGCAGACTACTTGCGCGGTGAAACTTCCGGATTTTGGACAACCAAATGGGAAGATAACTGTAATCTGAGGCCTATCAGTCCATTTTTTCCCCTAAAAACTGGCCCACACTAATGCATTCATGATATACATATTAAAGCAATGCTCGGTAAGTATCGGTATGTCACCTTTAAACTGAGAGTATACAGAGGCTGTGTTAAAACACCTACCACAGTGCCTTGCCATGGCCAATTTTAGCAATGGAAACTTGAGGGACACCAACTTCAAAATGTAATAACTTTATCAAATTTTGGAATTTCTTCATACAATGAGCAGCTATTTTTTCTTCTACATATGTTCTATCTGCACAGTGTTGTCTTGGAAAGATTTTGAAATATTTAAAGGAAAAAAAATGAATCATTAGATTTTACTTCATTTTTAATTAAATATTAAACTTAAATTTAAATTTTT
>NW_024536291.1:0-20050 GCF_016097555.1 Gigantopelta aegis | reverse complement strand
GACTAAAACAGATTGTACGTACAAAAGATCCCTTATTTACTACTAATGGGAAAATGTAACGGGTTTCCTATGGAAGACTAAAACAGATTGTACGTACAAAAGATCCCTTATTTACTACTAATGGGAAAATGTAACGGGTTTCCTATGGAAGACTAAAACAGATTGTACGTACAAAAGATTTCCTATGGAAGACTAAAACAGATTGTACGTACAAAAGATCCCTTATTTACTACTAATGGGAAAATGTAACGGGTTTCCTATGGAAGACTAAAACAGATTGTACGTACAAAAGATCCCTTATTTACTACTAATGGGAAAATGTAACGGGTTTCCTATGGAAGACTAAAACAGATTGTACGTACAAAAGATCCCTTATTTACTACTAATGGGAAAATGTAACGGGTTTCCTATGGAAGACTAAAACAGATTGTACGTACAAAAGATCCCTTATTTACTACTAATGGGAAAATGTAACGGGTTTCCTATGGAAGACTAAAACAGATTGTACGTACAAAAGATCCCTTATTTACTACTAATGGGAAAATGTAACGGGTTTCCTATGGAAGACTAAAACAGATTGTACGTACAAAAGATCCCTTATTTACTACTAATGGGAAAATGTAACGGGTTTCCTATGGAAGACTAAAACAGATTGTACGTACAAAAGATCCCTTATTTACTCTCCAAGAATATATGTTGAAATTACCACATATTTGACATCCAATAGCCGATGATTAATAAATCATGGTGTTGTCAGTAAACAAAATGAACTTTTAAATATGTTAGAGGTACCAAATGTTTGACATCCAATAGTCAATCATTAATAATGTGCTCTAGTGGTGTCGTTAAACAAAAGAAACTTTAATGGAAATTAAACTGATTACATTTCATTTCAACTTATTTTCCTACTTATATGCAATTAAGGTTCAAGCACGCTGTCCGGGACACACACATGAACCAACTCTCCAGGACAATAGGTTAGTTGTTACTGGCTAGTGAGCGAGATGAGGATGTAGTGGTCTTACACCTACCTATTGCTCCCTTAAGTACTCGTTTTGGGTTTGTAACCGGTGCCGGGTTGTGAACCCAGTACCTACCAGCCTATAGTCCAATGGCTTAACCACGACACCACCGAGGCCGTCAGCAAGAAATATATCAGACGTCTGATCATTTTCATTTTATTTCAACTTCGTTTTTGTGCTTATATCCCCTGCGTGTGCTGTAACCTCACCGTGGTGCAGGGGTGTAACATTCTCTTTGAGAATGGCCAATACAGCACACATTTTGAGTAAAGGTCAGTATCTGTCTGTGATATTTGTATTTTTGCACTGTTTTTATTTAAATCTTGAATTTTTATATTAATGTTGATCATCACCTTATTTGTTTGGCAGTACTCGCGATGGGTGACAGTACTCATGACAGGTGACTGCTCATGACGGGTGGCAGTACTCGCGATGGGCGGCAGTACTGGCGATGGGCGGCAGTACTGGCGATGGGCGACAGTACTGGCGATGGGCGACAGTATTCATGAAGGTGACAGTGCTCATGACGAGTGACAGTACTCGTAACAGGTGACAGTACTCGTGACGGGTGACAGTACTCATAACAGGTGGCCCCTGCGTGTGCTGTAACCTCACCGTGGTGCAGGGGTGTAACATTCTCTTTGAGAATGGCCAATACAGCACAAAATTGAAGTTTTGAGTAAAATTCAGTATCCGTAAAATTCTGTGATATTTGTGTTTTTGCACAGGTCTTTACACTGTTTTTGTTTAAGCCTTGAATTTTTATATTGATGTTGATCATCGCTTTATTTATTTGCATTACCATAGTTTGACACCCAATTGCCGATGTATTTTTCGTGCTGGGGTGTCGTTAAACATTCATTCATTCATTCATTCCATTCATTCGTGCTTATATCAAATTGAGGTCCAAGCACGCTGTCCTGGACACACACACACACACACATACACCTCACTATCTGGCTGCCTGTCCAGGACAGTGGGTTAATTGTTAGTGGTTAGTGAGAGAGAAGAGGGTATATTGGTCTTACACCTACCCATTGAGTCAATAAAACTCGCTCTGGGTGGTAGCCTGTACCTGGCTGCGAACCCAGTACCTACCAGGCTTATGTCCGATGGCTTAACCACGACACCACCGAGGCCGTTAGAAAGAAAGCTATCAGACATTTGATCAACGATGGGTAAAAAGTGAAGGTGCTACTCTATTGGCGTGTCTCTAATGGTTTCAACTGTCTGGCGACAGCTGCTGCATACGTGTTGCTGGTTGCCACTAGATGATTGAGAACTTAACGCAACACTGTGGTCCGTAGTGTCTGCTAACAGAACCTTTGTGTTAGAGTTCAGTGTGTTATGCACCATGTTGTCTACTAACAGAACCTCTGTGTTAGAGTTCAGTGTGTTATGCACCATGTTGTCTACTAATATCGGCGTCTGTATGTTCGACCTAAGGTTTTGTGTAGCTCAAGGGATGTAAGTATGTGTATATATATCTGTGTGTGTGTGTATGTGTGTGTGTGTATGTATGTGTATGTGTGTGTGTATGCGTATGTGTGTGTATGTATTTGTATGTATGTATGTGTGTGTGTGTGTGTGTGTATGTGTTTGTATTTATGTATGTATGCATGTATGTATGTATGAATATCTATATAATGCATGTATATATGTATGTATGAATATCTATATAGTGTATGTATGTATGTATATATGAATATCTATATATTGTATGTATGAATATATATATATGTGTGTGTGTGGGGGGGGGGGGGGTTGTATGCATATATGTTTATACCCCAGTCTCGTGGTTTCTTTCGGTAAACGACTCGTAGATCAAATACTTTTTCACCTTGAGAAAACGTGAATGTAATATCGTTTCTGTGTGTGTGTGTGTGTGTGTGCGCGTGTGTGTACCACTCTCTGTCGCTTTCGTGATTGTCCACAGTCCAGTGGGGGGGGGGGGGGGGGGGGGGGGGGGGGGGGGGGGTATGGCATAAGCCATATTTTTTTCTTTATTAATAGAGTCGGACAAAAAACGTCCTCAAGTCGGGGACACAGCCCCCACCCCCGTTCGTACGGGCGTGTAGTGTCATGTTAGTTTGGCAAGTTTTGTTTCAATAAAATGTGACCCATGAAACACGCAACAATCTGGATCGTTCGTGCAAATTTAACTTTTCAAGTCAATACCATGCCGAGAGAACCTTGAAGTGTGTACATCATGGCAAATGTTTTACAGAAGAAGTTTGTTTTTGTTTAACGACACCACTAGAGCACATTGATTAATTAATCGTCGGCTATTAGATGTCAAACATTTGGTAATTCTGACTCGTAGTCATCAGAGGAAACCCGCTACATTTTTCCTAATGCAGCAAGGGATCTTTTATATGCACCTTCCTACAGACAGGAAAGCACATACCACGGCCTTGGTTCAGTTGTGGTGATGTTTTACAAAAAATATTGTTTCTGATACTCCCACGTAAGAGGAAGCACCCGTTGTAAATCATTTCCGCCTTCGGCAAACTTTGCACATCACTTCTGAGACGATAGTAGCTGCTCAACGGTGATGAACCTGTCGCCACAGCCATATCGTCCAAATGAAATGAACATGATCGAAATTGATTGTTTTGTAACGTATAAGCTATCCCGAAATTGATTTCTCTGTGACGTATAAGCTATCTCGAAACTGATTGCTCTATGCACCTTAAATACGTTTTAGTCGGGGAACGGGCGTTTATATGTGAGAAATAGAAAACAACATCCGCGTCCGTTATTGTATCTTGCAGCTCTCATTTAACTTAGTTTAACACCCAATAGCCAATGTATTTTTCTAGCTGGGATGTCGGTAAACATTCATTTTTGCATTAATTAATTAATTAACTAATTCATTCATTCATTTATTCATTAATTTTTATATTCATTCATCTTGTTTAGAAACGTGTCCAATTCGCTTTCGCTCGTTATTTACGTTTTAAAGAGATATACCCTAAGTTTTAAACACTAAGTCATACTTTTCACTAAGAGAGTGTTTATGATCACCGAAATCAAACATTACTTATATTTTATTGTTTAGATTATCCATTTCCGTATAACCGAAGTGTATCTTGCCATTCTGATGTTTCTAAGACCACACAATAATTTTTTTTTAAAACGCACGGGCGTCTTGGAAGTAATAGTTATGGAGTCGAGTTCTAGTCTATTGTTAAGGGTATTTCCCTGTTTTAACGTCACAGACTCTTGTTTCACTATGTTGTAATGTTATGCAAATAGACACCCAATAGCTGATATATTTTTCGTGCTGGGGTGTCATTGTTATGCAAATGTGTTAAAGATTGTAAATTAATTTTAATTAACCACATGTAGTATTAACGTTTACTGTTTGAAACTAATGTCTGCGACTTTAAAACAATTTGTTCCAAGACCATAACGATCACTTATGTAGTATTTTCAAGGTTTTTGTTTTCAGCTTTTTGTACTCCAGAACAATTGTGTACAAAAATAAAATGCTTTTGAATTGACTGAGAATCGATAGTAGTATGTCCAAAGATACATATTACTGCTATAAGCAAAATTTGGTTTTTCTCATTTTTTTTAAAAAACAATTTCTCAGCGATATCAGAAATGGATTTAGACTGCGATGGGGTATTAGAACCGTACGAAGTACAGACTCAGATGGATGAAATATCGGCGGACAAATACATGAATACTTTTGACAGAAATGGTATGACAATATGTATGTATGTATGTATGTATGTATGAGAGAGAGAGAGAGAGAGGAGGGAGGGAGGGAGGGAGGGAGGGAGGGAGAGAAAGAGAGGGAGAGGTGTGTTATTACCAGAGAGTTTTTCAGAATCGTCAATATCATATATTAGGAATAAATATTGTATTATGCGAGTCTCTGGCAAGCATAATACTAGTAGATTATTTCTATTCCTAATATATGATATTGACGAAACCGAAACACACGTGGATAATAATCGTTTTATTAACCCAGCAGGCACCCATAACGGGGAAAATAAAAATCATAATTTTTCACTGAGAATTTGTTCAATTATCATGCATTGGTCTTACGAACAATACTATTGGATGATTTGATGCTTACAAACCAATGACCCTGTAGGTACTAAATATGACGTCATCACGATTTGGTAAACACACAATGACGTCATGTAGTTTAAAGAGTTGCGTTTACGGCTGTCTGTTTTTGGTGTTAAATGTATGACAAAATGTAATTTTAATGCAATTCGTTATAGATTTTGTACCAGAATAAAAATAACTTTGTTTTTAAAAATTATACAATATGAAGTTACTCAGAATAGTGCGTAAAGTGGTTTATATCGTGTCTATACATGCACGTGAATGTGTGTTGAAAATAAAGGCTTTTAGAGAAACAAATAGCTCAGGTAATAAATGGAATAACAAACTCGGCACCAGTTATTATCAAATGTATGTCCCTCGTGAAATAAATAGTTTTCTGAAAGCTGAATTGCTATTGACATGTTTTTATTTGATGACTATGAATGCATAGTATGTTTGCTTAAATGTTAATAAACCAAGAGCCGTGACATCGACTAATTTGCAAAGTTATCAAATTCTTAAAGTATGTGATCTAAAGAATATCACATACTTTGATTGCATTGAAGATGTAAGATATTATATAATGCATAAACGGGCCTCATTAGTGTAGTTGTTAATCGATCGGGCTTCAGGCTGGTAGGTACAGGGTTCGCATCCCGGTACCGGCTCCAATGTAGAGCGAAGGGCGGGACGTAGCCCATTGGTGAAGCATTCGCTTAATGCGCGATCGATCTAAGATCGATCCCCGTCGGTTGTCCCATTGGACTGTGTTTCGTTCCAGACAGTGCTCCACAACTGGTGTAACACATGCTGTGCTATGTACTATCCTGTCTGTGGGATGGTGCATATAAAAAAATCCCTTGCAGCTAATGGAAAATAGTAGCCCATAAAGTGGCGACAACGGGTTTCCTCCTTCAATATTTGTGTGGTCCTTAACCATATGTCTGACGCCATATAACCGTAAATAAAATATGCTGAGTGCAGCGTTAAATAAAACGTTTCATTACTTCCTTCCTACCCAGAGCGAGTTTAACGACCCAATGGATAGGTGTAAGGCCACTGCACATTCGTTTCAACTTATTTTCGTGCTTATATCCAATTAAGGTTCAATCACGTTGTGCTGGGCACACACATCAGCTATATGGGCTGTCTGTCCAGGACAGTGGGTTAATTGTTAGTGGTTAGTGTGAGAGAAAAGAGGGTGTAGTGGCCTTGCACCTGCCCATTGAGTCGTTAAGTCATTTCATTTTGTATTGAAAATTTTCTGTTACTTATACTGACAAATGATGCCAGTATTTTGGTCTGATTCGCAGGTCGCTATCTACCATGTTAATTATACTGACAAATGATGCAAGTAATTTGGTCTGATTGGCAGGTCGCTATCAACCATGTTAATTATACTGACAAATGATGCCAGTATTTTGGTCTGATTGGCAGGTCGCTATCAACCATGTTAATTATACTGACAAATGATGCCAGTATTTTGGTCTGATTGGCAGGTTGCTATCAACCATCTTAATTATACTGACAAATGATGCCAGTATTTTGGTCTGATTGGCAGGTTGCTATCAACCATCTTAATTATACTGACAAATGATGCCAGTATTTTGGTCTGATTGACAGGTCGCTATCAATCATGTTAATTATACTGACAAATGATGCCAGTATTTTGGTCTGATTGTCAGGTCGCTATCAACCATCTTAATTATACTGACAAATGATGCCAGTATTTTGGTCTGATTGGCAGGTCGCTATCAATCATGTTAATTATACTGACAAATGATGCCAGTATTTTGGTCTGATTGGCAGGTCGCTATCAACCATATTAATTATACTGACAAATGATGCAAGTAATTTGGTCTGATTGGCAGGTCGCTATCAACCATGTTAATTATATGATCATAATACGAATTTATAGCATTCATAAAATGCGATTTTTATTGCAATATTATTTTTATGACACGATCATATTGTTTTTGCAGACGATGATATGATTGAAAATTATTTGATATATCAACCGAAATATTAAGGAATTATGCGAGTAACTAAATAATAAAATTAAAGTATTAGGCTTGCATCAGGGGAGGGCGGGGATATGGGAAGGGGATGGTATCGATTGCTCAAGTACATTTCTAGGGCGGGGATATGGGAAGGGGATGGTATCGATTGCTCAAGTACATTTCTAGGGCGGGGATATGGGAAGGGGATCGTATAGTTTGCTCAAGTACATTTCTAGGGCGGGGATATGGGAAGGGGATGGTATAGTTTGCTCAAGTATATTTCTAGGGCGGGTATATGGGAAGTGGATGGTATAGGTTGCTGAAGTATATTTCTTAATAACCACTAAGAGGGGGGGGGGGATAGCTCAGTCGGGGGAGGGCGGGGATATGGGAAGTGGATGGTATAGTTTGCTGAAGTATATTTCTTAATAACCACTAAGAGGGGGGGGGTAGCTCAGTTGGGGGAGGGCGGGGATATGGGAAGGGGATGGTATAGTTTGCTCAACTATATTTCCTAATAACCACTAACGGGGGGGGGGGGGGAGCTCAGTTGGGGGAGGGCGGGGATATGGGAAGGGGATGGTATAGTTTGCTCAAGTATATTTCTTAATAACCACTAACGGGTGGGGGGGGGGCTCAGTTGCGGGAGAGCGGGGATATGGGAAGGGGATGGTATACTTCGCTCAAGTATATTTCTTAATAACCACTAAGGGGGGGGGGGGGTAGCTCAGTTGGGGATATGGGAAGGGGATGGTATAGTTTGCTCAAGTATATTTCTTAATAACCACTAAGGGGGGGGGGCTCAGTCGGAGGAGGGCGGAGATATGGGAAGGGGGTGGTATAGTTTGCTCAAGTATATTTCTTAATAACCACTAAGTGTGGGGTGGGGGGGGGGAAGCTCAGTCGGGGGAGGGCGGGGATATGGGAAGGGGATGGTATAGTTTGCTCAAGTATATTTCTTAATAACTACTAAGAGATGGGGGGGGTGGTAGCTCAGTCCGGGAAGGGCGGGGATATGGGAAGGGGATGGTATAGTTTGCTCAAGTATATTTCTTAATAACCACTAAGGGGGGGGGTAGCTCACTCGGGGGAGGGCGGGGATATGGGAAGGGGATGGTATAGTTTGCTCAAGTATATTTCTTAATAACCACTAAGGGGGGGGGGGCTCAGTCGGAGGAGGGCGGGGATATGGGAAGGGGGTGGTATAGTTTGCTCAAGTATATTTAAGAATTGAACGTGAAATTGTTTGAGTTTCATGCTAGTATGAAACGCAAAACTGCTTTACACACTGTATGAATGGCGTAGCGCGTTAGCGCGAAGCCATTCATACTAAAGTGTGTAAAGCGGTTTTGAGTTTCATACTAGCATGAAACTCAAAAATATTCACGTTCAATTCTTATAATTCCAAACACATAACCATGTCATTAATGTAAACCTCTTTAAAATAAAAAGTGAACTCTATTTTCCAACTATTTACTATTTTATTAAAACGAAATTCATACTCAACATTAGCGGAATGCCTATGGTAGTTTCGGCTTTTTCCGTCAATAGCCGAATGAGAGAATGACAATGTTACAATC
Organism: Gigantopelta aegis; assembly: GCF_016097555.1. Classification (NCBI taxonomy): domain Eukaryota; kingdom Metazoa; phylum Mollusca; class Gastropoda; order Neomphalida; family Peltospiridae; genus Gigantopelta; species Gigantopelta aegis. The sequence goes on along the minus strand of NW_024536291.1, from coordinate 11,383 downwards.
ATTAATACAATTCATATTAATTTTTTTGCATTAAATATCAATACCAAGTAGAAACATTTTGAATTCACTAGAAACATATAACGTAAGTAATTTTAATAACTTTTAACCTGTAATAAAAATGTCTGAAGCGATCTATTTTGTATGGTATAATTTATATGTGAAGCGGTTGGTGTATGAATATTTAACTACGAACTGTGGATGGGCGCCATTTTTTGATTACTGTCCAGATTTACCAATTACGACGTTGAAATTACAGTTATAAAATATTTGAGTGCGTGAAAATTCCATGTGTTGATAGATTTGACATGGAGAAAGTGGTTTCAATGTTTCCGGAAATGGATGAAACAGGTGTGTCGCGAGTTTCTGTGTTTACTGGCCTTGTAATTGTGGAAGTGGCAACACAGGATGGTTTTGGCATGTGTGACTTCAAGTGGTGCGACACAAGTAAGTATTCGTGACATTTGACAGTGCCATGCTGATGTTTCGTTTTTGGAAAGTGGAACATTCTCTGTTGTAGCTTCGAATTGAAGCTTCGTTCCTGTGTCCCGACATGTACATGATATGCCTAGTTTCAAAACCCGAGTCGTTTAAAGATTGGATCGCAGTGGCTATGTGTTGTGTACCGTGTACGTCATACTACAATGCCGTTGAATGCGCGTTACTGCTAATGGTTGGCATGAACTGACTGAATTTTGGTTTTGAAATCGCTTTTGTAAAAGACCAAATTCCATTGGAATTATACACTTTTTTTGGATCGACAAAATAGATTTTTAGCTGTGGGATTTTGAATTCACTATAAACATGTAACGTAAGTAATTTCAATAACTTTTAACTTTTAATAAAAAATGTCTGAAGCGACCTATTTTGTATGGTATAATTTATATGTGAAGATTTTTAGATGTTTACAAGTTTGACGGCAGACGATTACTGTTTGATGTCTAAAAATAGAATCTCAAGGAAATTCCTCGGGGATTCCTTTGTTGACATAATTCATAAAGTAGTTCCGGCTATATAGCCAAAAATAGTGCTAAACTGAGATTCATGGTGCTATGAATGCCAGTTTTTATCATCACGTGATACGAATTTAACCAATCCAAGGGTTTATAATAAAGGGATTTTTTAGAGATTGGAATTATTTCTTAATAACCACTAAGGGGGGGGGGGGGGTAGCTAAGTCGGGGATATGGGAAGGGGATGGTATAGTTTGCTCAAGTATATTTCTTAATAACCACTAAGGGGGGTGGGGGGGTATGTCAGTCGGGGGAGGGCAGGGATATAGGAAGGGGATGGTATAGTTTGCTCAAGTATATTTCTTAATAACCACTAAGAGGGGGGGTGGGGTAGCTCAGTCGGGGGAGGGCGGGGATATGGGAAGTGGATGGTATAGTTTGCTCAAGTATATTTCTCAATAACCACTAAGAGGGGGAGGGGGTAGCTCAGTCGGGGCAGGGCGGGGATATGGGAAGGGGATGGTATAGTTTGCTCAAGTATATTTCTTAATAACCACTAAGAGGGGAGGGCGGGGATATGGGAAGGGGATGGTATAGTTTGCTCAAGTATATTTCTTAACAACCACTAAGGGGGGAGGAGCTCAGTCGGGGGAGGGCGGGGATATGGGAAGGGGATGGTATAGTTTGCTCAAGTATATTTCTTAATAACCACTAAGGGGGGCGGGGGGTAGCTCAGTCGGGGGAGGGCGGGGATATGGGAAGGGGGTGGTTTCGGTTGCTCAAGTATATTTCTTAATAACCACTAGGATGCAGGCGATATTTAGCTCATTTGGTTGAATACTCGCTTGAGGTGCATGCGTCACAGGATCGAACCACCTCGGTGGATCCATTCAACTGAGTGGGGTTTTTTCTCTACTGGTCAAAGGTCGTGGTATGTGCTTTCGGGCTGTGGGAGAGTGCATATATAAGATACCTTGCTGCATTAGGAAAATGTAACAGGTTTTCTATGATTACTACGAGTCAGAATTACCAAATGTTTGACATCCAATAGACGATGTGCTCTAGTGGCTTCGTTAAACAAAACAAAATAAACCTTTTTAATAACAACTATGAAAGTGCAATTCGTAGAATACATTATATAGTCTTGAGTTATGATGTTTCGTTCAACATTTGATGCTTATGGTTTTCGTTGACCAATTATAATTTTCACTGATTAAATTCTAAAAATATAACTTATTATTGCGTTAAAGGGACATATTCTAGTTTTTAAACACTAATGCATATGTGTCAATATTAAAGCCGTTTATGATTACTGAAATCAAACATTACTTATATTTTATTGTTTAGATTATCCATTTCCGTACAACTGAAGTGTTTCTGGTCATGCTAGTGTTTCTAATAGCACAAAATGCATTTATAATGTTTTAACAAACGCACGTCCATCTGAGAAATAACAGTTATGGAGTCCAGTTTTGTTGAACTTTTAATGATATTTCACTGTTTCAACGTCACAGATGCTTAACCAAACTTAGTCTATTTTTTGTTTCCATTGGTAGCAAGGTATCTTTCATATGCTCCATCCCACAGACAATATAGCACATACCACGGCCTTTAGTACACCAGTCGTGGTGCACTAGCCTGAACGAGAAATAGCCCAAATGGGCCCACAGACGGGGATCGATCCTAGACAGACCGCGCATCAAGAGAGCGCTTTACCACTGCGCTACGTCTTGTCCCTAATGTATATTTTGGTAGGTGTGAAACTATTGGAAGTACAATCCGGTGTAGTCTGGCCTCCTATTAGGACGACAACGAAGACCTCGTGTATATAGACACTGATGTTCTAAACAGTAAAATAGCTTTAAAATGTAATTTTAGTCATCACACAGGCTCTGCTATTTCATTAAAGGGACAGATCATCGCTTTTAACCACTACAGGATATTTTTCACTATTAGACACGTTTATAATTACTGAAATCAAACATTATTTATATTTTTAATTTTTTTTGATTGTCCATTTCCGTAGAACCCAAGTGGTTTTTTGTCATCCTGGTGTTCCTAATACCACAAAATGCATTTTCATATTTTTAAAAACACACGTGCGTCTGAGAAGTAGTGATTATGATTCAGGTTCTAGTTTATTTCCATTTCCCGGTTTTAACATCACAGACTCTTCTTTCACTCGGTTGTAACTTTATCCAAATGAGTTGCAGGTTTGTAAACTTAGTGTCCATTTTTACTAATTAAAACTAGAGTCTGCGCCTTTAACCAGGGCCCGCGCTTGTAAAACCTTTAGAGTCCAGACTCAATCTCTCATGGCGTCACACGCATACAATGTGTATAGCGTTGTCCTGACATTACTGTCTCAGACTATATTAGAATCTCGAGTCTAGACTCTAAACGTTGTTTTAACCACCAGGGCCAATATTTTCGAAGCAATCTTAGTCTACGAAATCGTAAAACAATCGTGAGCTATGACGTCACTATTGCGTGTGCTGTAGTGACGTCACAACCTACGATGGTTTTTACGATTTCGTAGCGCTAAGATAGCTTCGAACATCTCTAGCCACGCCTGGACCATTATGTGTTACGGTAGATACTTGGTTTGTAACATGTATCATATATAATTATATTCTTCTGTATCTGAAAATACTATCACCTGCACCAGCGGCCACAGTTGTTCAAAGAATGGTTGAGCTTACCATGGGCTTGTATATGGTTGAGCTTAAATATATATTATTGGATATTATAAGAAATGTAATATGAAATAATAAATGCTTTTGTTTTGTTTCCCAAACAGCTGGCTAATCGTTTGAACAACTGGTCCAAAAATGTCAGTATATGAGTTCTTGTATATATGGACCTAATTCCTCACGTACAATAAAATAATTGTATTGAATTGAATGTAAACTTCTTACAAGGGAAGCAAACTCAAGAGAGTCCCTTTAAGAAATTTTATGGGTTTTTTTTTCTTATTTTATTTTCAGAAATACAGACAAAGACTATTTCCCATCTGATGTTGGATGATATTTTTTTTTCTCATGTATTATACGTCGTCTTAGGATAATACCTAAGTGCTATTTTCACATTTAAAGCTGAATTTAGAATAAATCATCAACTTCTGTTTCTTTCCTGTCAGGAACCATTATTCAGTTCCCTGTACACCGGCTTTCTCTTATGACGTCATATGACAAATGGTTTAGGTATTTCTGGGGTTTTGTGTGTGTGTGTGTGTGTGTGTGTGTGTGTGTGTGTGTGTGTGTGTGTGCAATGAAACCCCTCTATAAACATGAATTCCCGGAAAGGGACATTTTTACCTTCAGTCTATGTATGTATGTATGTATGTATGTATGTATGTATTGATGTATAAATATCTATATATTGTAGTATGTTGAGTTTGACTATTACGTACATAGGGGTAATTAAATCCTCTCTGGCCTTCACAAATTGTCGAATATTTGGCACTGAATCGCAGACTTGCCACGATACGTTCTGAGCTATCGAGTCATGTATGTATACATGTATGTATGTATGTGTGTATGTGTGCATCTATCTATCTATCTATATATATATCTATCTATATCTAATACACACACACATACACACACACACACACACACACACACACACACACACACACACACACACATACATACATACATACATACATACATACATATATATATATATATATATATATAGCTACACATATGTACATGAGTATATAAATACCGAAATAAAGTTGAACTATTTACTGCAGTTTTATTAGAAGAAATGTGTGTTCTAAGGTTTGCCTAAATACAGTTTGTATAACATGGCGGTTTTCGTATTTGCTGTTTGTTTTAAATATACATATAATTGAAGTAGACGTTTAAAATTAATATACTTATCAATAAGCCATTGGACTTGAGGCTGGTAGGTACCGAGTTCGTGTCCCACTTGAGGGACATGTGGATTTGTTTTATTCCAATGGCGGCTCCAGCTCAACTGAGAACACTGCTAGACTCAATTGGGAGGTGTGAAGCGACACACACCACGTTTCACCCACTTCACTTTGCGCTTTAACCTAGTGCTATGTGCGCCCCCTTGTGCATGTCCAATGCTATCAAGTTGGGTCTACCGATTATATATTAAAAAGTCATAATTGATTACCTGGAGTTTAAATGATAAATTTAATGTATAAATGTGTTTAGGTTTAGTTTCATGTCTTCGAAAACATAACAAATACTAAACAGGTATTGGAAGTACAATTGAAGATTTGCATGGTTTATCATGGAAAAACCACCACGACAATTGGCCATGATCCTTTTAACGTGATACTGACTTTTATTCAAAATTTTAATTGAATTTATATGTGATATTTGTATTTTTGCACAGTCCGTTACACTGTGTTTTTATTTAAATCTTGAATTTTTATATTGATGTGGTTCATCATTTAATATTTTGCTTTTACCATAGTTTGACACCCAATAGCCGATGCATTTTTCGTGCTGGGGTGTCGTTAAACATCCATTCATTCATTCATTGATCCTTTTAATTCCAGTCCTCTCGTTAGTATTATTTTAACAGATTACATAATGACTCGGCTATTGGGTATCAAACATTTGGTAATTCTGACATGTAATCTTCAGTGGAAACACTTTCCAACATTCTGTTTGTTTTGTTTAACGACACCACTAGAGAACATTGATTAATTAATCATCGGCTACTGGATGTCAAACATTTAGGTAATTCTGACATATAGTCATCTGAGAAAACCCGCTATTTTTTTCTAATGCAACAAGGAATCTTTTATATGCACTTTCCCACAGACACGAAAGCACATGCCACGGCCTTTGACCAGTTGTGGTGCACTGGTTGAAACGAGAAAAAAAAAAAAAACCCAATCAATTAAATGGATCCACCTCAAGCACCTCAAGCGACTGAGCTAAATCTCGCCCCCTTTCCCACATACAGGACAACACATACCATGCATTTTAAATACTGGTGATGGGAATTTGATGGGAGGTTTTATACTACGACCAAAGCCAAAGAGAAATTATCAAATATATTCAGTCGGCTATTGGGTATCAAACATTTGGTAATTATGATATGTAGTGTTCAGTAGAAACACTTTCCCACAGACAGGACAGCACATACCATGCCTTTTATATACTGGTGAAGGGCCACTTTTTGGGTGGTTTCATTCTACGACCCAAGCCAAAGAGAAATGATCAAATATATCCAGTCCTAACGAAAACAAACTATTTTAATTAATTCATTTCGCAAAATAAGTAATGGCAAAAACGAAACAGTTTTCTTTCTTCCGAAACAGATTCCTGTTTTGTTTTGTTTTGTTTTATTTATTTTGTTGTTGTTTTGTTGTTTGTCAGTTGGGTTTTGTTTTGTTTTTTCTTGTTAAATGCTAAATGCTAAATGACGAGAGCAAAACAATGGGCGCTACGGCTGGGACGGATTCGTCATGGAGCGAGACATCTTGGGCCGAAGCTAAGCTTGAACAAACTGTTCAGAGTTACGCCTCCTGAATTATGGTTTGATTTTAAAAAGGTTTTTGACGGATTCCTGTCAGCCATTAACGTTTATATTTACTTATATACTCTTCAAAAAAAGAAACGCAAAAGGGTACAAATGGGTTATAACTCCGATTTTATGTTTCCTACCGGTTCATGCTTTGTGAATATAAGGTCATTGTATGTCCCAAACACATTCCCACGGTTACATTCGATAAAACGCAGCTACTGTACAATAAAGTTCCAAAATGTGAATATTCGCAAAAACGCAGCCACGTGCAAACCATGTCACCACTGCACGTGCGTTGTCTGCACGTGCAACATGAACACCGACAGTATAAAAGTGCAGGGTGTTCGCTTGCCTGGCCTCTGTATCTGGCCGACAGTTGACAATCCAGGACATGCCACGTCTCAGTGAACCGCAGAGAAGAAGAGAACGGACGAATGCCATCGGCCGACTAGACGCAGGCGAATCCAGAACGGCCGTTGCCAGGGCATTCCATGTGTCCCCAAGCACCATCTCCAGACTGTGGGACCGTTACCAGCAACATGGATCAACACGTGACCTCCCTAGATCCGGTCGACCACGGGTCACTACCCCCGGGCAGGACCGCTACACCCGGGTACGCCACCTTCGGGAACGATTGACTACTGCCACCTCCACAGCCGCAGCAATACCAGGTTTGCGCAGAATATCCGACCAGACCGTACGGAACCGCCTACGTGAGGTAGGAATTCGTGCCAGACGTCCAGTTCGAGGTGTCATCTTAACACCACAACACCGTCGACTCCGACTGCAGTGGTGCCAGATTCATCGACAATGGCCTCAACTGCGATGGAGACAGGTGTGGTTCAGTGACGAGTCCCGATTTCTGCTCCAACGTCATGATGGAAGATGTCGCTTGTATAGGCGTCGTGGTGAACGTTATGCGGCAAACTGCGTGCAGGAAATGGACAGATTCGGCGGGGGTAGTGTCATGGTGTGGACAGCCATCTCACACACTGGCAGAACTGACCTGGTCCACGTGCAGGGCAACCTGAATGCACAGGGCTACATTGACCAGATCCTCCGGGTTTCACACATCGTTCCAGTTATGGCCAACGCCAACGCAGTGTTCCAACATGACAACGCCAGGCCTCACACAGCACGTCTCACAACGGCTTTCCTACAGAACAACAACATTAAACCAGTCCTTCCTTGGCCATCGATATCACCGGATTTGAACCCAATTGAGAATCTATGGGACGAGTTGGACCGACGCCTCCGACAGCGACAACCACAGCCCCAGACCCTGCCCGAGCTGGCAGCAGCCTTGCAGGCCGAGTGGGCCACCATCCCCCGGGACGTCATCCGTACTCTGGTTGCTTCAATGGGCAGGCGGTGCCAGGCAGTTGTCAACACACGCGGAGGCCACACCCGGTATTGACTCCAGATGACCTTGACCTTGGTGGTGTGTCCTATCACTTACTCACAATGGACTAGAGTGTATTGTGAACAATCCTGCAACATTTGGTAATTATCGGACTCACCATTCAATAATTAAATCAATTCTCCAAATGTTACGACAATGTGGTTTTGCGTTTCTTCTTTTGAAGAGTATATTTCCTTATTTATTATTGTGTTAAAATATTATTATTGTTTATGTGTGTACTTTCGCCAGTAATCTGTCACCGATATGGAGGCATGACAACAGCAATGCTAGAGGGGTTGCGCATATTTCTTTTGTACATTTCGTCCTCGGATGATTCGTGCCCTGTACATTTCGTCCTCTGAATATTCGTGCCCAATACATTTCCTTAGATGATTCGTCCCCTGTACATTTCGTCGACGGGTGATTCGTCCACGAATGAACTCGAGACAATTCACCGACAGCCAAAAGTCACAGTAATGTTGTCCACTGTCTGAGTAAAGTTGCATACGTTCATTTTGATTTCAACTTATTTTAGTGCTTACATCCAATTAAGGTTCAAGCACGGTGTCCTGGACACACGCCTTAGCTATCTGGACTGTCTGTAGAGGACTGGGTTTGTTGTTATTGATTAGTGAGAGATAAGAAGGTTTAGTGGTCTTACACTTACCCATTGGGTCGTTAAAACTCGCTCTGGATGGCAGCCGGTACCGGGCTGCGAACCCAGTACCTACCTGCCTTATATCCGATGGCTTAATTACGACGCCATCGATGATGTTGCGTTTCGTTCATGTTCTAAATAAACGCGAAATTGTGTTACATAATTTGGGCTTGGGGTTCTTGTGCACGTTTCAAAAACCAAACAGTCGCAATCCCAATAAAATATTCGAGGAACGGATGCAAATTAAGTGTCGTTAAATAGCAAAGACAGTGGCGGATATAGGGGGTGGGAGGGGCCAGGAGACTGCCTCCCCTAACATTTGCGACAATTATAATTTTATTATATATTAATTTTGTTTTTTTACGATCACCCTCCAAACCTCCCACAAAGTTCCCTTGGCATTCCGCCTCATGCCATTGGGCCCCCCTAAATGGATTTGTTTGGATCCGCCACTGAAAGGCCATGATATGTTTTGTTATATCTATGGTAAAGTCCATATGAAAGATGCCTTGCTGTTTTATTAGTGGAAATAGCCTGTACTTTTCTACGTGGTGACGAATTCCCCCTTCCCCGTGTTTCTCTCCCCCCCCCCTCCCCGTCCCCATCTATCTGCGTGTGTGTGCTGTCTCTTTCATCTCTCTCTCTCTCTCTCTCTCTCTCTCTCTCTCTCTCTCTCTCTCTCTCTCTCTCTCTCTATCCGTGTCTATCGCTCAAAGTATTAGTGTTTATCATTTACGAAATGACTTTAGTCGTTAATTCTTGAGGAAAACCATTGGCACAATTCTAATTTTTTGGAGTTGACCCGTTTAGCATCATTTTTAGCATAATTCCAAAATGGCGGCCAAACTGGCAGCAAAATACAACACTAGACACAATGTCCCCCTACCGAAGACAATTTCAAGTGACTGAAAAGAGCTCCCCATTGTAGTTAATACTAGTCCGCGATAATTTTCACTAGTCCGTTTGCATACAGAACAATATAATTATAGCATTACTCAAATCATCATTCATTCAAAATGAATATATTGAAACCTCCCTTTTGTTGCAGCTGTTTCTCATTCTCTTATACTTACGTTAATTTGTGTTGGGTGGAACGAGATAAAATAAAGTTACAGTATAAAGAAAATAACCGAACTAAAAATAGGCTCGTGATTATATTTTTCAACTCGTTCGACTAGAACTTTCTGTTTAAAACAAGTTTCGAATTATACTCACATTAATTTTTAAAAATTGTATTGTGTTTTTGGCACAGCTCTTCACACTTTGTACACAATTATATAAATTTATATTTGTTATTGTAAATAATCCTACCCAGTTTGACACCCAATTGGAGTGTGCATTGTTCTGCTGGGGTGTCGGTAAAACTACTACATAACCCCAGGTTAATCTTATCAAATGATTAAACTATTACAGGAATATGGTGATGTTTTCTTGTACCATAACATACTAGTATATAAACTAACGGGCAAAAGAAACTTATCACCTTGTTCAGTAGGTCCGTAAAGAAAAACCAAGACAGATGTGATCTATATGATGATTATTTTACTGAAAGGAATCATTTTCGAATGTCTTTACAAAAAAGCATTGCCATATCGATAGTGCACTTGCCATAAGGCCGAGCGAAAGAGACATGGGGTCAAAATTAAAAATTACACAATCAGAGTCCCTTCAAAAGGTGCTTCTAAAGTCAAATCATGGGACAAGACATGTCCTCAGTAGCGTGTGTGACCATCCCTTGCATCAATACACGCCAACACACATCTCCTCATGGATGTCGTCAGTAGCCGGATGACGTCAGCAGGAATTCTGCGCCAAACATCCAACAAAACCTGTTCAAGCTGCTGTCGATTTGCTGGGGAAGGTACGCGTTGTCTCAGCTGTCGATCAAGATGATCCCAGAGGTGCTCTATGGGAATGAATGGATGAATAAATATTTAACGACACCCCAGCACGAAAAATACATCGGCTATTGGGTGTCAAACTATGGTAAATGCAAGCAAATAAAGTGATGAACATCATCAAGTTAAAAATTCAACAGGTACATAAAAACACAGTGTAATGGACTGTGTGAAAATACAAATATCACAGATAGAGAAAATTGAAATTTAGAATAAAAGTCAGTATCACGTAGAAACTGTAATATAAGTTCTGGATGGAATCGAAATGATTCCATCACATTTGTTTCTCCAAATATATATTTTTCGAGTCTCTCTGAGATGAGGACACTCCACCAAAATGTGGCGTACCGTCAGAGTACACTGACAGTGCTCAGACTGAGGTGGAGGATCCGTCTTCAAAAGAAATGAATGGGTCAAGTAAGTATGACTGATGCGAGCACGACACAAGACTACCTCATCCTTCCTGCACTGTCTATCTGGCTTGATAGCATGAAGCTTGTTCGCAACCGCACCGTCCCAATCACGTTGACAAGTCGAAAAGATAAATTGGTTGATACTATATTTAAAATCAGTATAAGGTACACCAACCCTGGCATGAGGCAAATCCAAAGCAGACTTGGCAGCAGAATCTGCCTTTTCATTACCCCTGATGCCAACATGGCTGGGCACCTAACAAAATACAACATGTTTAGTGACAATAGATAAAAAGACAGACTTTCGTATCACCATCGCAATTAAGGGATGTTCCAGCTTCATATTACGTAAAGCTTGGAGACACGAAAGTGAGTCAGTAAAAATAATAAATGTGGATGCTACTGAATCCTTTATTTCTGCCAAGGCTTTAATGACTGCCCAAACTTCAGCACTAAAAATAGATGCCGAGTCAGGCAGTCTCATGGAAATGATACTGTATGATGGAAAAACTAGCACAAGCCACATAATTCCCATCCCGTGA